>NC_072418.2:61549375-61860000 GCF_028858775.2 Pan troglodytes
CACACATATATAAACATGTCCACATACAGTGTGTGTGTGCACATGTACACACATGCATATGTGTATATAATGCCCAGTATAAGCAATGTGCACAAATAAAATTAGCTAACAGAGATAGTATAGAGTGAGAGGAGAGGTAGATTAATCTTTGAGGAAAAGCACAATTTTATGGCTGAATGGAGAAAGCTGAGGTGGTTTCTAAGATGGAGAATAAGACGAAAAATGTAAGTACGTTGTCTGACTGAATTCAAGAAAGAAGGGTAAAAGAGAAGAAAGTAGTGGTCTTATCATTAAATGCCACGGAGAGGTAAAGATAAAAGCAACATATTGTTTTGGGTTTGGTAATTTAAGGGTTACCAAATTCCGTTTTGGAGGAGGAACAGATTCCATGTCCACTAGAATGGAATGAACAAGAAATGGAGGAGGAAAATAGGTAGCTTTTCAAAAGTTTTCAAAAATATGAAAAGAAGAAATGAAATGGTACTTGGAAGAGATTGTTGAAATGGGAGAGACTATGGTGGCTTGTTTAGAAGCAGTTGAGATAGATCCAATTGAGATAGAGATATTGACTACATAAACAAAAGAATGACAAATTAATAGTGTAATGGATAACTTGACTCTGGCAAATATTGTGAATTTTTGTGAAAGTACAACTAAAAGGCAATGTCACTCCAATAATCACCAGAGTAATCAATTTGCTTATTGCTGTCCCTTTAAATATAGTTCTCTGGTATCAACTAACATGTTTTTAACTAATGATGCTTCTTAAAGAAAAGGGAAAAGACCTTTTTCTTTCTTTCAGTCTTCAGTGATTCACTGCTTCATCTCGCTCCACCAAAGATAAATGAAATCTACATCTCTTATACATTAACAATGCATGACAATTTATAAATAGCTAAATTTTTGGAGCTAACTTTAAGTACCTGAATGGAATTTAATCAATCCACTAATCTCCTTCTCACTTCTCAGTTATTTATCAAGTTTATGTCAAGGGACAAGGAAAAATTATCCAAACATTGTTTAAAACAATCATCATTAATTAGTAACACTTATCCAGGGGGGTTTTTAACCTTTCCCCCACTCAAGGATTATTCTAATGTCAGAGTAGAATAAAAAATAAGTGCAGCGATGCTGACTCTTCCAAGCTTAACATTTCTCACAAGTCAATTAGCTTTGTACTGGGAGGAGGGCGTGAAGGGCTGCTTGTGGTAGTTGTGTAGCAGCAGCACAATGGCTGCAGACAAGGAAAACAGTTTCTAGGAATTCCTCGTATATAATTTTATATTTTTGACAAGATTAATGACCCATGCTCCCTTCCTCTCCATTTCTTTTTTTGGAATTCTGTTGGTATGTAGTTAGTATATTTTATTAAAGGAAATTAGCCTTATCTCTTATTATATTTTATTAAAGAAAATTATTATATTATTCCTTTATATTTTTATTAAAGGATTTCATTATTATTAAAGGAAATTAGCCTTATCTCTTATTATATTTTTTATGACCTTCAAAGTAGTGTTTCTGCTTAAAAGTGTACCCTGGCCGGGCGTGGTGGCTCACACCTGTAATTCCAGCACTTTGGGAGGCCGAGGCGGGTGGATCACGAGGTCAGGAGATTGAGACCATCCTGGCTAACACGGTGAAACCCCATCTGTACTAAAAATACAAAAAATTAGCAGGGCATAGTGGCGGGCGCCTGTAGTCCCAGCTACTCAGGAGGCTCAGGCAGGAGAATGGCGTGAACCCGGGAGACGGAGCTTGCGGTGAGCTGAGATCGCACCGCTGCACTCCAGCCTGGGCGACAGAGCAAGACTCCGTCTCAAAAAAAAAAAAAGTGTACCCTGAAGCACACATCAAGCGACATGTAGAGTTCATAAATTCTGGCCAAATGGTCATACCTCAAACCTCATCAGCACTAAGGCTCTTTACTTGCACTGACAAATATGAACGCTGGGGAATTTGGAAATGATATATAATAGATATATAATATATAACTTTCCATGTGATTTTCCTCTTAATTTTTTTCTAGCTGATCCATATGAATTCCTCTTATTAAGAAAAATAAAGCATCCAGGATTCAATGAAGAACTGACTATCACCTTGTTAATCATTCAGAAACATGTTGCAGACTTAAGCCTTTTTGATATAGATACTGAAACAATTACTTGCTAAGAGCAAACTTGAAGGTATGGATAAGGCCCTGAGTCATCTTCCTGAGCTGAATGATAGTTAAGCTGAATGTACGTATAAAATATGATTTTCTAACCACTTGCTCGCCAACAAGGAAAACTTTTAAGTAGAGCAGAACCTGAATAGACAAGACATTTCTTTCTTTTGGTAGAAAATGATTTACCATCACTGTCTAGTTAATTGTAGACTAGGTAATTTTAACTTTGTGATTTATTGCCGGAGACATTTTCTTCTGTACTGTAAAGTGTGTGTCAAAAAAAAAATAGCGATTTTGGAGGATTAGAGGAGTTTGATAAATTGCCTGCAATTCTGGCAGTATGAACTGCATATTAATTTCTCTCTTTCAAGAACGTTTTTATTTATTAATTCCTTACAAAAACTCCCTAAACTTTGGAACAGCTCTCAATTGCCTGTATTCTTTTTTTTCTTATTATGGTACTCTTCTAGAGATTTGGCTTGCATCTATGAATAAGCCAGGACATCTTCAGAAATTGTCTGATTAAAAACACCACCAATGGAGTTTCATTAAATTTGTATTGCTCTGACTAGTGAAACACACACATCTATGTTGCTGAGGATATTTTACTGCAGTTTGAGTTGTAATAATAGCTCTGTTTAAGATCCGTCAGTCACTTGAATCTTCTCTAAGGCTTTGTATGTTAGAAGTTAATTTGCTTTCTTACAAGGCCACATTCTATCTTGTAACTAAACAACTGAATTTTATGTCTTAGCGTAGATGGTTTATTACTTTCTGGTTTTTCTTTAGTGAGAATCCTATAAAAACACTAGTATTTTTCTCTGAGTTTAAAATTCAACACATGCCTACTGATATGATTAGGCTTTGTATCCCCACCTGAATCTCATCTTGAATTGTAATCCCCATAGCCCCCATAATCCCCGCAGGTCAAGGGAGAGACCAGGTGGAGGTAATTGAATCATGGGGGCAGTTTCTCCTGTGCTGTTCTTGTGATAGTGAGTTCTCACGAGATTTGATGGTTTTATAAGGGATTCTTTCCCCTTTGCTCGGCACTTCCTCATGCTGCCTTGCGAAGAAGCTGGCTTGCTTCCTCTTTGTCTTCCGCCACGATTGTAGATTTCCTGAGGCCTACCAAGCGGTGCTGAACTGTGAGCCAATTAAACTTCTTTCCTCTATAAATTACCCAGTCTTGGGCAGTTCTTTATAGCAGTATGAAAACAGACAAATACACCTACTATGTAAAACTTAAAATACAAAAAAACAAAACATTTAGCTCCTATGTTAGTGAGATATATTTTGGTGTACTTTGTTTAGTATTTTATATTAAAAATATGTACATATATTTATATATAATTAAGAACATGTATGTACAATCGTGCATACACCATGTACATACATCTACTTAAGAAAATAGCTATGTAATATACCATTACTCAACTAGATTATAATTTTCTCTCCATTTCTTTATTGTAATTTATCATTTTCTACTTTTTTGTTTTCTCATTTTTATTGCATAATATTTAATTATGCAAAAAATACATTAAATACATTGAAAATATATAGTTTAGCTATAAGAATAAAGAACGATGGTAAAACAAATGCTAATACCCACTACCTGACTTAAAGAATATGATACTATTTTTTTCCAATTGAAATCCCCTCAACTACTCAGAATTACTGCTATCCCTTTTATCCTTTCATTAATTTTCTTCTAGTTTTCTCACATGTGAATCTATTTCTAAATACATTTCTTTATTTTGCAAGTTTTTGGACTTCATATAAATGTAACCATATTGTATATATTCTTCTTCAGCTTCTTACTTTTTCACTAAACAATATGTTTTGCTGATACCTACATTCATATGTACAGTAATAGTTGATTTATTTTAATGGCTATATATTATTCCATTGTTAGAATACACCAGGATTTATTTTTACTTATTTTTTTTGCTGGAAAATTGGGTGTCTTTTTCATTTTTTGATATAACAAACAATGTTGTAATCATTTTGTATGTACTTCCTAGTCCACTCCTGTAAGTTTCTCTTGAGTACATACTAGCAATGAAGATGCTGAGTCACTGCATATACATACTCACAACTTTATTCTATAATGCAATATTCTATAAAGTAGCTGTATCAGTTTATACTTTAACCAGTAATGGACAAGATTTTCTGTTACTTCCAATCTTTGTTAATTATTACTTTTAGACTCTAACTTTTATCAGGCTCATGGATGTAAAAAGCATCTCAGGGTGGTTTTAATTTGCATTTATCTGCTCATCTATGAAGATGAGCTTCTTTTCATATAATTATGAGTCATTATTTTTGTTTTGCCTTCTTTTGTTTATGCATTTTGCTTGTTCTATGTCTTATTTTTCCTGTTGAGTTTTGGGAGTTCATATATATTCTAAATGTATATTTATTCACTCATATATATGTTGCAAATATTACAGTTTATGATTTGTCACCTTATGATATCATCCAAATAGAGAAGCTTTATATTTTGATGTAGTCATATGTTCATTTTTCCTCCTTAATGTTTGTTTTTCTTGGTTCTATGACCTACCAAAAGTAACAAAAATTCTCATTTATTTTTAATCTAAATGTTTTAAGTATTTTCCTGGAATTCACCTTGAATTGATTTCTGTTGGAGATAGGTATCCAATCTAATTTGCCTCATATGGATAACCACTTGTTCTATTACTGCTGTAACAAATTTCTACAAAGTAAGTGACCTAAAATAACACAAACTTGTCGTCTTACAGTGTACACAAGTCAGAAATCAGGCATGAATTTTAGTGAACTAAAATCAAGTTGTCGACAGGCATGTTTCTTTATGGCGGCTAGGGTAGAATCCATATCCTGGCCTTTTCTATCTTCTAGAGAACATCAGCATTCCTTTTCTCATTGCCTCTCCTCTCTATTTTTAAAGCTGGCAATGTCACATTTCTCTGACCATTCTTTCGTTGTCACATCTCTCTCTGGACTCAGCTAAGAAAGGTTCTCCATTTTTAAGAACTCATGTGATTAGACTGGGCCCATCTGGATAACCCAGGAAGATCTCTCCATCTCGGTTTGCATCCTGAATCACATCTGATAAGCCTTTATTGCATTCAGTGTAACATATTCACTGGTTCCAGGGTTAGGCATGGGCATCTTTGAGGGCCATTATTCTCCCTACCACATTATTTGCCTAGCATCTTTCATTACATTGTCCATCTATGTACTTATTGATTTCGAATGACATCCAAATCAGTTACAACATTTTATGTAAGCATTGTTTTTATTTTTATGTTATTCCACTAGTCTATTTTTCTACTCATGAATTATGGTACATGAGTTTATTTTTGCAACTTTAAGCTCAATAACATGTTTTAAGATTTCCTCAACTTTCTTTTCCACTTCTTCAGAAGTTGACTCTTTTGGCCCTTTGGTCTTCTATACACATTTTAGAAATGCTTTGTTGAGGACTAAGAGGAATGCTAAGATTTTGATAGGAATTTCATTGAATTTTGAGTATATTGGCATGCTACAATGGTTAGTGTTTTATACATGAAAATAATACATCCCTTCCTCTTTTCTTAGTATCATGAGATGTTTGTTAGGCAGACATGAATATTGAGTTGTATCAAATGTGTTTTTCTGCATTATTGTGGTGGTGATGTGATTTAGCTCCTTTAATTAATGTAATGAATTACATTTGTAGATTGCTCTAACTATTGAAACAAGCTTGAATTTCTGGAATAAGCCCAATGTGATATTTATTCAACAAATATTCATTGAGTATACCTAGTATGTAACATGCTTTAAGAATACACCAGTGAACCAAACAGAAATATCTGACATTACAGAACTTAACATTCCAGTATTTGGAGACAGACGATAAAAAAGTGAACATGTATATTTACAGTTTGTCAAGGAATGATAAATGAAGACTCTTAAAGTAGATGGGGAATTGGGAGTGAAGTCTGTAATTTAAATAGGGTGGGCAGGAAAGCTTCACAGAGAATGGGACATTTAAGAATAGACTTGAAGGACAGGCAAGAGCAATCTCTATGTTTATATGGGAGAAAAGGTTCCAGGCAGATGCAGTAATAATGGCAAATATCCTGAAGTAGGATCATGCTGGAGTTTTTGTAGAGCAGCAAGGAGGCTAGTGTGACTGCCACAGAATCACCCAAGGGAAGATGAGAAGATCAGACCAGACCAGCACTTGGGCATCTAATGGGAAAAGTTTCTCAAGCCATCATAAAAATTTCACTTTTACTATAAATACTACAAGAAACCATGGGATGTTTTACAGTAAGAATGGTGTCATAATATGTTACATGTTTTAAACAAACTCTATAGCTTCTGAGTTGAAATAGATTGTAGGGGCTCATGGCAGAAGCAGAGGGAACATTTAGGAGACTACTGTAAAGAATATCATGAAAAGAACAAACAACGCTATGTAACATGCTTAAATGGACTGAAGAAGATGTATAAAATCAAAATGATGTTACCTTCACACCTTGAATCAGTATGATAAACCCCCCTCCCCAATCACAAAAGAAAAACTAAACACAAAAACCAGGCTTTGGTTGCTCCGACAATTTTACAGGTGAGTTCTAGCAAACATGCAAAGAACGTTTAATTGCACTGTTACAGAAATTCTTCTGGAGACAAGAAAATAAGACACATCACCCAACCAATTTCATGATAACAATGTCAATGTATAATAACAGAAAAAGTGGATCTCCAAAGAAATAAATTTATTTGGAAATAAACAAGGATTATAATCTGAGATATTTGTGCTATGATCAATCATAGGTGCATCCCAAGAGGTTGAGGTAAGGAAAATATTTAAAGACAAAAAGAAGTCTATGCAAGCTGTTTTGAAACAAACATCATTGGTCACAGGGCCTGATGCAGGAGCTGGTGTTAACTTACTGGCAGAAACAGCCATTGCTAAGCAAGTGTTCTTGTGAGGGTGGCTTATCTGAAATGCTGCAGTCTTGAGGAATTTTTTATGATAGGTCCTATTATAGAGACACCTACAGGATGAGCTGGACAAACAGAGTGTGCTGGGTGGGCAGAAATTTCTTGTGAGTTGATAGAAAGTCCTTGTGATAGTGCTTATCGTGGACACACACACAAGATCCCCTTTTTCATGACCCGGCTCCACTTTGCTTTGGGTCTGATGTAAGTGACTTTGCCTTGTCATTGGCAACTTTCACTGTAGTATAATCTGCACATTAAAGTTACCTAACAATAGTACAAAGAAAGAAAATTAAAGGTATATCTCTTTCAAAAATATAAACCCCAAAATTGTTAGGAAATTGTAGTGAGTATAAAAGATAATTCATTATAATAGACATCTCAAGCTTCACAGAATTCTGACCTTTGCTACACTCTCATCCACAGTCTTTTCTCCTAGTAAATGGCAGCTCCTTCTGTTAAGTTGCTGAGGCTTCTTATTGCTTTTTTCTTCAAATAACAGTCAGAACTGAACAACTGTAATCATCCTAGTCCATACAATTGTTATATTTTCATTTAAAGAAGATCAATGTGTGATTTATTTTTATATATTTCTGGACAATTCTTTATATTTTAATAGTAGTCAGAATTTGATCAGGAAAACAGAAGACATCCTAAGTATTATAAAGATAAAAGTTTAATATTAATTAGGGCCTTATGCTATTATTGGAAGAGCTTGGTGAATAGATATTAGAAAAGCAGCTAGACAAAATCAGAAGAGGTCTGTTTTATATCAGAGATCTTAGCCTGACAGTCTAGAGTGTGGGCACAGATCCCAGGCTTATAGGAATTTCTGAAAGGTCTGTAAATCTTATCCAGATGGACAGTGGGAGCTCATAAAGAATTCTGCAAGCCATCACATCTTTCAAACCTGCTGTGTCGAATCCTTAAGCCTGCTTTATGTGAAGACCTCCTCTTCACTCCTCACTTCCAGCTCTCATGAGTTTCTTTCATAGGCAAACCCAAACCTGGAACAATGTGCCTGAAGACTTCGGGTGACTCAGTACCCAGACTTAAATAGGAGGGGAGCCATGGTGGAAGTGGCCATCCAGCACAGTTTTCTTGGTCTTTACTCATAGTTTTGATTCCTTAAAAAAATTAACCACATTAAAATATGTGTTTCATAATCTACATCTAATAATACAAATATTTAAAGTCTTTTCAAGTTTGAATACGCTACCCATGTTGCTGCTACCCCCATTTTGTGTGTGTGATTTTTGTGTGTGTGTTAGAAGCTCATGACCTTTGAAACCTGCTCTTATGAGCTTGCTTTGATGATTTATTTGTCCAGAGAGAATTTTTTTTCCCACCTGGCATTTTGGACTGCTATCAACCTGAGACCACTTTGAATTAAATTCTCAGCTTGCAAATTTGGAAGCCACACAGATTGTGTGAGTTCAGGCTGAAACCTGTTTGAGAGCTGGATTCTGGCTATAAACTCTGCAGGGAACATTTTCTCTCTCCACTCAGAGCTGAGAACATAGGGAAATTTATTTGCTAGCTCTCTTTGAAGGTTTATTTAATTTATTTATTTAATTTCTAGTACACGTGCTCACTGAAGGTGTAATACTTATGTGAGAATCTCAAAATCAGTTGTGTTCTTTGTATGACCCTGGTTTTGTTTCCTCCTGCTCTCTTACTTTCAGTGTGTCTCAATATGTCTGCTCAATATATCATCTTAAATTTCAACTGAGGGTGGATCTTCTTCCCAGCTCACTCACATGGTTCTTAGCTAGATTCAGTTTCTCTCCATTTGTAGGACTGAGGACCTCAGTTCTTCACTTAGGGTTGGCTACAGGTAATCATCAATTTCTTGTAACAGGACTTACACTGGGCCACTGACAGCATGCCAGTTGGCTTCATTCAAATGAGAGGGCAAGAGAAAGAGAGAGAGGGAGAGGGCACAAGATGAAATTCACAGTATCTCATAATCTAATCTCAGAAGTGGCATCTCATTACTTTTGTTCTATTCTATTCAATAGAAACAAGTACCTGGGACCAGCTTATACTATAGGAAAGAGATTATATAAGGGTATAAATACCAAGAGGTAGAGATCATCAAGAGCCATTCTGGTGGCAGCCACAATATCTTATCCAGAATATTTCTTATTCAGGCCTTCAAATGTGCTGTTTTTTCTGGTCTAATGGAAATGAACCTTCCTTCCATACAATTTCTTCTCCTAAATTGTACTCTGGCTCTCTTATCACATACAAACGTCTATGTTAGGTATTTGTGTCTGTCTTGATTCTTGGTAGGCTTTTAAACTCTGTGAATGTTGGACTGTGATGTAGACATCATTTCACCGCACACTCTGTAACCACCAAACCTTAGCAGCTTATTCAGTAAGCACATACTTGGCTCTTAATGAGTATTGCTTAAATTGATGAATTGAATTAGTATTTTACCTTCTCTGTTGCTTAGCTAAGCAGAAGAATTTGTCATTTTTTAAATTTAGTGACTGGTTCTATTAAAAGTTACCTTTGTCTATATCATTTTGTTATACTAAAGCACAAATGTATAAGGTCAAAAAACATTCTCAAGATTTTGTTTAAACCACAGCCCTCAGTTGTGTATATTTATCTCTTGTTTTCATATGCAAGATTTCTCCTGAAATGGGCAACAATTACAAGAGTTTTTTTCCTATTCTGAACTAAGAAAATAAATATTTAATTCGCAAGTTTAGAAAAGTGAACCTGAAAAATCACAGGGCTAGGTGGGTTATGAGGCCCACTGGTACATGATAGTGTTGAATGTGGATTAGAATGAACTCCGTGGATTAGAATCTCAGACCATAGGCAAACGTTTACTTGTTTTAGAATAAGCACATTTGAGTCTGCAATAAGTATTACTATTTTTAGGTTGAAAATGTAATTCGTTTCTAATAATAACCATATTGGCTAGCATTATTTCAATCGTGTTTAATGTTTTCCAATGTCATTTCATGTCAGATATCTCTTTTGATTCTTAGTAACAATTTGGACAAGACAGCAAATGCTATTGTCCAAGTTTTCTAAAGAAGAATCTGAAGTGAAATGACATCAAGAGACCTATCAAGACCTGTATCCAGGAAAAGGTAAATCTGAGCTGAAATTGTAGCCCTTGTAAATTACCTACGTGACATACCAGATAGTGTTCATGATCCATTTAGTACTCTGTTCTAAAAACGAGACAATATCCATTTATTCACTTGTTTATTTATTTAGTGTTTGTTCAGCCCTTACTGCATATTCCAGGCACTATTCTGACTGTGGCAGGAGTAAACAAACAGGCATGGTTCTTACTTGCATGTAATTACAGTCTTATAGTGAAAACAAACAAGTGTTAAACAACAAAATCTCCCAATTATTTTAAAATTATAAACTTGATTCGATACTATGTGGCCATATAATTGTTCCTAATTTGGTTAGAGAAGGGAGGCAGTTAGGGAAGCCTTCCCTGAGTTAGTGCCATTTAACCTGATTTATGATAGATGATAAGTCATTTGTCAGGGGAAAAATACTCCAGGAATAAAGAACAGGTACAAAGGTCAGGTTCTGGGAAGAGCTTGTCTTGGTCCAGGAACTAGAAAATGTTAGAGTGGCTGGATCTGGGAAAGAGACAAAGAGTTATTAAATGAGGCAGCAGGCTTCAGCAGGTGCCACATTGCTCAGGGCCTTGTAGGCCATGCTAAGGATTTGGGATGTTAATGTCAGTACAAACAATTGAGTCATAAGCAGAAAGTAAAAGCATGATTCCATCAAATGTTATTCTCTAAACAGTAATTTTATAAATACAGGTTAAATGTGTGTGGTCCCAGCTACTCAGGAGGTCCCAGCTACTCAGTATTCCTTTTCAACAAATATTAGGTGCCTACTATTAGCCAGGTACAGCGCTTAGCTACTTTGAATGAAGCATATATTACAAACTGGCAGAATTTCTTAAACAAAGAATCTAAAGTTGTTTATACACCATTATCTCGGTATTTTATAAATTTCTTGAAATTATTTTTATGTACACTGCTTTGCAGAATTTTAACTGGCTTTGAAATAAACAATGACAATAGTCCTCCATGTTACTAGTTTCAAATTTTCCCAATACCTACTAAGACATTACTTAATCGACAGATTTACTGTCAATAGTTTGTATCAAATTGTGATAACATATTTGAAATTAATATTTCAAATTAAAGCAAAATCACAAATTTATACTTTATATTATGAATGAGATTCACAAAAGGAGCATGATAATATATTCTGTTGTCATCGCATATAAAATAATAACATATAGAGTATGAATCAATAATTTTTCAAATACAAAGCTATTACAATTAGGAATACAAAGAAATCATAATTAGGAATACTTCTACAATATTAACACACAATAGTGGTAACACTTGCAAAATGGTGGTGGTGTTTTTTTTTTTTTTTCTTTTCCCGACAGTGTCTTGCTCTTGTTGCCCAGGCTGGAGTGCAGTGGCGTGATTTTGGCTCACTGTAAACTCCACCTCCTGGGTTCAAGCGATTCTCCTGCCTCAGCCTCCCTAGTAACTGGTATTACAGGTGCCTGCCACCACACCCAGCTAATTTTTGTATTTTTAGTAGAGATGGGGGTTTCACCATGTTGGCCAGCCTGGTCCCGAACTCCTGACCTTAGGTGATCCACCAGCATCGGCCTCCCAAAGTGCTGGGATTACAGGTGTGAGCCACTGCGTCCAGCCAGTGGTGGGTCTCATATCTCAATGTGGACTTTTACTAACTCCCAATGCCTCAGTTTCCTCATCAGTTGAAAGGAATGAATGAAAGATATGTGTTTTTCATATTACCAGGTAGATGATAAGGAGATTTTAATTTTCTTTTTTTTTTAACTTTTATTTTAAGTTTAGGGGCATTTGTTACATAGGTAAACTGGTGTCACAGGGGGTTATTGTACAGATTATTTCATCCCCCAGGTATTAAACCTAGTACCCAATAGTTATCTTTTCTGCTTCTCTTCCTTTTCTCACCCTCCACCCTCAAGTAGACCCCGGTGTCTGTTTTATTCTTTGTGTTCATTAGTTCTCATCATTTAGCTCCCACTTATAACTGAGAGTATGCTGTATTTGGTTTTCTGTTCCTGCATTAGTTTGCTAAGGATAATGGAAGGTCCATCCATATTCCAGCAAAAGACATGATATCATTTTTTAATGGCGGCATAGTATTCCATGGTGTATATGTACCACATTTTCTTTATCCAATCTGTCATTGATGGGCATTTAGGTTGATCCTATACTTTTGCTATTGTGAACAGTGCTGCAATGAACATTTGTATGCATGTGTCTTTATGGTAGAATGGTTTATATTCATCTGGGTATATACACAGTAGTGGGATTACTGGGTCGAATGGTAGCTCTGCTTTTAGCTCTTTGAGGAATCACTATTCTTTGCACAATGATTGAACTGATTTGCACACCCACCAACAGTGTATAAGCATTCCCTTTTCTCCATAGCCTCACTAGCATCTGTTATTTTTTGACTTTTTAATGATAGCTATTCTGACTGGTGTGAGACGGTATCTCATTATGGTTTTGATTTGCATTTCTCTAATGATCAGTGATGTTGAACTTTTTTTTTTGTATGTTTGTTGGTTGCATGCATGTATTCTTTTGAAAAGTGTCTGTTCATTCCCTTTGCCCAATTTTAATGGGGTTGATTGTTTTTCTTTTGTAAATTTCTTTACATTCGAAATGTTTTTATTATTAAGTTGAGCTGTCTCATTCTTAGTATGGTTTTTCACTTTAAAAAGTATAAAGGTGGACATGGTGGCATATGCTAGTAATCGCAACTACTGGGGAGACTAATACAGGAGGGTTGCTTGAGCCCAGGAGTTCAAGGCTATAATGTGCTATGATCATGACTGTGAACAACCACTGTACTGCAGCCTGGGCAGAGTGACATAGTGAAACCATATCTCTAAAAAAAGAGAAAATGTAATTTAAATCTTTAAATACATATGTATATGTGTGTATATATGTATATATATTGCATATATCAAAAATGGTTTGTAGTTTCCATTCACAGCACATAGTAAAATGTCTTAACCTCCTCCCTCCTCCCTATGTGTGTTTTTCTAAGTGTGTGTCTTTTTTACCTTAATTTTTCTCTTAGTGTCTCATAGTCTTCTTAGGTCTCCCTCTTTCTTCTGTCTTTCACACACACACACACACACACGCATGCATACACACATGTACCTTGAAAAATAGCTTTTCTTTTTCTTAAAACTTCCCAAAGCTTTCATAAAATTAGCCCTCAGGCACTCTTACGTATCTCATCCACTCTTCTTCCTCTCTCCCCTTCCTGAAGCCATTTGTAACTTACTCTATTACACTAGGAAGGGGAAGCAAATATTCATATTATTTTCTTGTTATATCCTTAGCATTTCTAGACCTTTGTGGTTTCTATGGATGAGGGACATAATATTTATTAATTTATTCTAAACTTCAGTCACTCATAATATACCCTTTTATTCCTCCTTCTTCTGTGATATTGGGAGTGTATAGTTGTCATTGTGACAAACCCTTTGCTGTCAGTATCTATAGTGGATGGGGAGAAAAGGAGGGCTTTGCCAATCATCGTCTCCAGTGCATTTCCCACTGTCAGCGTCATTGTCTAATGCTGTTTGCATCCACACAGCCTAAGGGAACCGTTTAAGTGAGTGACTCCCTCCCTTCACTTCAGCCCATCACTTGAGCATTTCTCTCCCTTGAAAAAAGACAAGTGGTGCTTCTAAGACTTGAGTAATTCTGAATATAATTGAGGACTAGATGTTCCTGTTTTATATCCTACAGGGCTGGCATCTCTAATGCTGAAAGTACAACAAAGTGCAGTGGTAGTCACTGAGTGTTCAGCCATGCTGGGTCATCAAAATAAAAGGAGATCGTCTTCCCATTCCTATCAATGGCCTCATCTCTACCAGATATATAACTGGAAAAACAATGCATTTGCTTAAACATCCACAGTGAGCCACACTTGTTCGGTGTTGTGGGGAAATGATACAGAAGCATCCTTGTTTATTAAGGATCCAATTTTGATAGGATGAGGCATATTTTTCCTCCCAAGTCTGCACATGGTCATGCATTAAATATTAATGAGCATCTTCTCTCTATCAGGCTTTGGGGGATATGTTCACCTCTTGGGAGGTGAACATGATAAATAAGATCCTTTCTCTCATGTAGCATTCTCTCCATTCTTTTTTTTTTTTTTTTTTTTGATAGGGACTAGCTCTGTCACCTAGGCTAGAGTGCAGTGGTGCAAACATGACTCACTGCAGCCTTGACCTCATGGACTCAAGTGATCCTCAAGTGATCCTCTTGCCTCCACAACATCCAGCTAACTTTTAAAAAATTTTTTGAAGAGAAGGTTTTGCCATGTTGCCTCAGCCTCCTGAAGTGGTGGGATTACAGGTGTGAGCCACTGCACCTGGCCATGTTTTCTTTCCATTCTTATGGAAGGCAGTAGTCAGCAAAACAGTTAATCAATTGAGAATATATTAGGTTGTTATAGGAACCATGAAAAAATAAAATAGAGTGTGTAAAGAAGGCTTGATGGCCAGGAAGCTTTTACAGGGAAGTGATATTTGAACTGAGACCAAATACTTAAAGAAGCCAGTTCTTTGAAGAGTTGATGGGAAAGTATTCCAAGAAGTGGGAATGGCAAGGGGAAAGGACTTAAGATGTAACCTCAGAATGATTAAGGAGGAGCATGGTACAAGAGGATGTCAGAAACATAGCCAGGAAAGAGAGCTATGCTTAAGTATTAGGATTTTATTCTTTGCAAAGGAAAAGCCCATTGAAGCTTTAAAGCAAGGACCTAAGAGTTAACATAATTTTTTTAAGGTACCTTAAAAATTTTGCTGAATGAAGAATTCATTGAAGTGAGTCAGGATTGTATGATTTTGGACAACCAACACAATGCCTGAGGCATCGTTTCTTCATATGGAAATTGGAGACAATGATCATATCTACCTTAGCAGATTATATAATGAATTATTTTCCTAGGGCTCCTGTAATAGAGTACCACAAACTGGGTAACTTAAGCAACAGAGATTTATTGCCTCACAATTCTAGAGGTGAGAAGTCCAGATCAAGAAGCTGGCAGGGCTAGGCTGCCTGAAAAGGTGCTAAGGAAGGAACTGTTCCAATCCTCTTTCTCTCCTTCCAGTAGTCCCTTGGCTTGTGACAGCACAGTGTCAATTCTCATATGGCATCCTCCCCGTGTGCCTCTCTCTATGTCCAAATCTCCCTTTTATTTAAGGACAGAGTCACAGTGGATTAGAACACCCCCATAACATGAAGATTGCATGAAATTATATACATAAATAATTCAACAACATAACTTCCAAATAGAAAACACTCAGCCTTTGTCATCTCATCATTATTTGTTTACACCTTTGTATTATTGGTATAGCTCTAGTCTTTTGAAAGTTGCAGTTACTCATCTTTGTGTTTTCCACTCCTTTATAGCTAAGTGTAAGGTGCTTTTGCAAAATCCAGTACTGCATATTTGAGAAATGCTTTTTATTCCTACACATACTGCATATACTGTTACACAATTCGATTTTGTAGGTCTAATGAAGTTGGTCTTTCTATGAGTTCCTATGGCTAAAAATAGTCACAATTGTGTACTCCAGTAAATTGTTAGAATGAAGGAAAATAGTTTGAGTGAAATTATCAATCTGGTTTTTCTGACTTCAGCTGTGTGTCATGTTTGGTTAGTCAAGAGAAACATCTAATGTGAGGCCCCTGGAGGACAGCTGATAAGTAAGCATACCAAGTAGAATGGCTACTGGAAAAAGTGTGCCAGCTAGAGAGAGAGAGAAAAGAGAGAGTTAATTTACCATTTGCTCAAGTAAGGAATGATCCACAAATTCAACAAAATCTAAGTAGTCTTAAAGAACATGTCATTGACAGATTTATCTTCTAGTCTCCCACTTTGTCTAATACTGCTTCAAAACAAAGCAATTTACTGAACCCAGTGGTCTCATTATTCTGGAGGTTTATAAGGTTAAAAATACCTGGAGTTTTGGTAGCAGCAATAGCACTGAAGTGGGATATTAGTAATGATGCGTGTGTTTACAGCACCTGTGAACACACAGAGACTGAAGCTTGAAGGCTGATGACCCTGAGTTAGGGGAAAAGATAAAACTTTTTATTAGATTTTTTTAATGTCGAGAAGAAAATTATTTATCTCCACATTTCTTGAATATTATCCTCTTACAATTACGTCAATGATTCTCACCCCAGTTATATATTAAAATTACCTGGAGATATATAAAAACTATCAATGTTCTACTCTTCTACAGATTAAATCATCATCACTGAGGGTGGCTCTCCAGCAACCAGGTTTGAGAACCACTTTAGACCAGAATTTTTCTCTGTGCCGTTCAGTAATGGCAATGATAACTGTAGGATATGCAAATTGCAGAAAGACAATGACAAATGGTTTAACTTATCCCTAAACAGCTGAACTGTCTTAAGCCTCATGGCTACTTTAGAGTGACCAAATCCATGTAGACGCCAGAAGTTGTGTCATACACCTATTTCAAGGGACACATAGAATTTACCTATATATACCTACCTCAAGGGTCATGTCGGTTTACCATTCCCCTAAACAACAGCTTAATAGTATAAACTGCTGAACTGCTGTCTGCCTAATATTTATTGTGGCTATACTTCTTCTTTTCTGTATTAACGGCCACTGCTTTTCCCAGCTTGCTCTTTGTTCTCCATCTGTTGTGGGTCACTTGTGCTTTCTGTTTTTAACACCCGTGTTGCTGAAGTCATTTCTCCAATTCATGATCCATGTAACTACTTCAGCAGTGGAAATGGCACCCCTCAGGTTCAAGTCAACATTTTTATATTTCCCTCTAGGTCAAGATCCAAGCTATGGAAGAAATCAGGATATGTCAATTTTCTAGAGCAGCCAAGTTTTCTAAAAGTCTACCTAGCCATGTAGTTATGTAGCCTCACTCTCACTTAAACAAAGAAAATTAAAAAGCACACCAGAAAAGACTTTTCTTATTAAAAACACATGTTTATTGTAGAAAATATAGTAAGGAAAAAGAAGAAAATATAAGGCAACTAGAATTTCTCTAGTTAGAGAAAACTATTATTTATTTGAGTGTGTGTGTATATCTATATATATATATTGACATTCAGCTCTTATGTACTAGATACACACATCTACTGTTTCATAAGCTTTTTTCACAGAATAGATTATAATCAGTTAAGTTTGTTATCACCACAACACTTTCTTCTTGAAGACCTTCTGGAATGAGGCATTTGCTGTTCTATCTAGAGACCCTATCCTTTCAAAAGGTCATTTATCTGTGGAAAGAGCTATTCTGGCCACAGTTACTGCCAAGAAACAAGGTGTAAGAAAAGGCCTAAAGTTAAGTTCAGAACTGCTGTGTTTTGATGAATATTCCGTTGTTTTGAGAGGAGGTAGAAGCATTCTCAGCTTCAGGATATTTGCTCACTACTCATTAGTCTCTCTGAGAAGTAGCAAACTTCAAAGGTTAAATATGAAGAGATGAATTGTGTAATGCCTAGATGTCAGTAGCGGAGAAGGTATCTGAGCAAATTCAGAATTTTCTCCCTGTCTCCATGGGCCTAGTGTGAAGAACAGTCATTTGTGTAAGTGGGTCTTTGTGTATATGGTACTGAATCAGGTCACTGAGTCAGAAACTTAGAGCTGTAAGGAAAGTGAGGTGCTCTCCAGTCCAGTGTTCTGGAATTTCTTCTGCAGTGGCCCCCAACAGCAGGTGGCAGCCTCGTCCATGATTGTATTCTTAAGTTACATGGTATTACTCTTTCTATTTGCAATCCATTTCACTGATGGATAGTTCTAGAGATCTGAAATATTGAGATTTAGCTCGTGTTGTTTATATGAAGATAAATTCCGCTTTCCAACAACTCTCTTGTATGTGTCTAACGTCTGCCGCATAGAATGTCACAGATTATGCTTCATACTTGTCTTCCTGAGTCTTCTTTATCCCGAACACCCTGAATTTTTGAATGGTTGACATGCCAGCTGGCTTTCTGCAGATGTACTTCTCGTGTGTAGATTTCCTTCTCTGTGAGGTATTCATATTGAACATGACCTCCAAGTGTGTTTGGGTCTGTGCAGAAGACAATAGGACTGTGATTTCTGATGATTAAAACCTGGATTGTATGTTACTGTGATCAGACCCTGAGACTGCGTTAGCAAGTTTTATAGCATCTGAGTCGCTCTGTTGGAGGAAAGTGCATGTGATGGGCATTTGCTTGCTTCCCCACCAGATTCTCTACCTTCACCCTTCCTGCAAGATTCCCTAGGAAGCTGACTTCTGCTGAATGCAACACTCAGGTTCTCTGCTTCCTAGATCCTAGTTGAGTTTGGTCCATGGGAGGCCTTGGCAGAAATTTTGAGAGTAAGAGCAAATAATTACTTAACCATTAGAAAAAAATAACATGAATGTGTCCTTCTATCCATGGCCTCAGTTCCTGTTGGGGAGCCTCGGTGCCAATCCCTCGGTGCATCACCATTTCTAATTAGTTCCTGTTTTAGTCTGCTTTTGCATGTGTGTGTGTGTTGTTATAAAGGAATACCAGAGGCTGAATAATTTTAAAGAAGAGAGGTTTATTTGGTTCACAGTTCTGAAGGTGTGCAAGAAGCATGGTGCCACCATTTGCTTCTGGTGAGGGTTAGGGGAAAATTTTTTCCCCCTGAATACAGTATAATAAACTTGGTTCTTATTTCTCTTTCTCTCCCCCTCCTTTTTTCTTCCCTCCCCACTACCACATGCACACACACAAATAGACAGATTTGTTTATATTTGACTTTCTAAAAACCTGTTACTAGAAAGGCACATTAATACATTTCTCCTGTGCTGATAGTAATCAGGCAACTCTGGTTTCTATCGGAGGCAATTTCTTACGTATTAAATGCCAGAAAAAGGGCATCCCTCCGTTTTTGTAGAGAGCCTTTCTTTATGAAGACTAATGACCACATTAGTTAGTCAGTCAGTCAATAATACTTACCAAATGTCAGTAGAGCAGAAGTGAACACCAACAGAAAATCACATTTTACAAATGCAATTTACTTGGTATCCTAACATGCCATGTCATAATAATTATTGAGGCTTTTCTTCTCTGCTGCATTGGTCTAATGAATGTGGCTAGAAAAATATGGGTGCCCATGTAGCCTCCTGGAAGCACCTGTATGACTTTTCTAGAAGCGAGGTTCATGGATAAAGATGAATTTTTAAAAGCTGGAATGAATGAGCAGCAATAGCAGAAGGAGAAAAGTGAGTGAGAGCTCTCCAAGAAGCCATCTGGCAGGCTAAGGGTTCCGAGGGAAGCTCTGGTTTCAGAAGCAACTCAGGAATTACTTCTGTCATATTAGGATGGGATGGTAGGAGATTGGGAACTCTAGGGACTAGAAGTCATTTAATTTCCTGTCTACAATCCTTAGAAGAGGTTTTGAGACTTGCAACCTAGGACCTTAACTAATCATCTTCCCTCAGCATTGATAGAATTCTTTATTATACATGTTAATATCAGATTAGTCAGGATGGGCTGGATTATGCTGTGTTAACAGACATTCTGTAAATCTCTGTGGCTCAACAGGGAGCTCTGCCTGTCATGGTCACTTGGGACCCAGGCTTTGGGTATAAGGCTACAGCACATGGAAAACGTATGAATGTCTCTCAGATTCTTAAAGCTTCTGCTGGAAGTGACATGTCATTCTGCTCAGAGTTCATTGGCTAAATGAGTCACGTAGCTCTCTCTAACTTCAAGGATGGTATGAAATTGCAATCCTACCGTGTTTCTAGAAGGAGAACCAGCCCTAATCACAATGCTGCATGTTTATAGCTTGCCTCATAGAGTTTACTGTATTCTCCTGGTGTAATTTTCTTACATGCTCAACTGGAGAGGAAGCTCTTAAATAGAAAAAAATCACAGTAAATTTCCTTTAAAAGATCTATTTTACAACTCTGGCATGATGGAGCACAATGGAGTCCTTAGTAATGGACTCCATCTCTTCCATCAGATAAAATCTTGAGAACTGAAGTTAAAATTTGAATAATGAAACCAAAGGAAAAAAAATTAAATGAATTTTAAGACAATTGAGATAAGAACAACTGTGGCATCAGCATAATTCAATTTAATAATGTATTAAATATTTTGCAGAAAAGTGAAAAGAAATGGATAGCCAAATCAATGCAGCATTAAGCCACCATTTGGTCTAATTTCTTGCTGAATTGACAAAACAAAACACTAGTTTAGTTATATAAACATGGCTGATGTTTATACAAACAACAGAATTTGCCGGTAGCATTATCACTGGAAAATAAGATGTGTACTTAATTCTTGTATGTTCTGAGCCCATCTAGGAAGAACATAAAAGACGAAGAATAAAGCAATCATAGGATGTTATCATGAAAATATCACCTTTGGCTGGAGTAAAGTTTTGGCTAAATGTGGCACTAGTATTTATTACAGCTCACCTTTTTATAATGAAGGGCTATGGACTGAACATTCTTATTATTTCCCATTTTCTTACCACTCTATCCCAACACACATGCACATGCATGCACACACGCACACACACTGGCACCCACACCCATGCATGTGGGACACACAGAGCAGCCCAGGCAATTTCAATTGTTGGCAGCTTTGCTTTTATTAGGTATTAGTCTACCGACTTGCTTTCTCTTTAGAGAGACTAAGTGAAACCAAACTCATTTCCACCCAGTTAGCCTGCTGGAACCTGTAACAGTTACTGTAATGTTAAAAGCAGTAAAACAAAATAAAAACCAGTCAGTTCACTTACTCCCGAAGTCCGCAGTTTGGTGTTCAGCTTTAAAACATATGCTCTGGGTGTCCTGTGGTGGCTACCAGAGGCTTTGGTGAGTCGTTGTCAACCCAGTGGCTAGAGAAGTGCTGGAATGCCCCTCTTAAATACAGAGCCACGTTTGTCCTTCAGAATGGCTGCTTGAACGAATTTATTGCTCAACTCGAAAGGCCATTTTTTATAATCCACTGCAGTTGTGCTTCATGTGTTTCTCCACCTATCCTGTAAAGTGTATTGTGAAATTAATTTTGTAGATTTCCTCACACTGCAGTGACTAGGGAAATCACCCATTCGTTATTATCTAATGAGGAGAAAGTGGAAACATCTAGAAGCACTGCTCCCATCCTCCTCTCCAGCCCACACAGACACCTACCTCAGGCTCTCCCTGTCCCAGGTGAGCAGAGGGCCCCACATTCGGAGGTTGCCTCCCTTCCACCTTCACCAATCCTATGACCAGATTATCCCCAAGGAAATGTCAATTTCCAGGCAGCAAGGGAATCATATAAAGATGAGATCATTGAGAGATTTTTTTCCTTCGTGATTGGCAGTTTATATTTTCTTGGGTCTACAAATCTGACAGCATTTATTAAATTTTCTAGTTTGATACTGACCTCTGTCTGATGCTGGGCTGTCACCATGCCCAAGACTGAGGGGACCCACAGTCAACTAGAAGGCATGGATCAATTCCAACTGTCCTACCCCTAGCCTGTGGGCAGGAGAAAGCTCTCAGGCTCTGGCAGAGGAGTCTCAGGGACAGGATGCATGATCTTCCACTGTGCCTCCCAGCCATGCTGAGCAGCAAAGCAGACCATGAGCAGGTCTCCCTTAAATTCATTTGCTTGATTTGTCCTTGAGTGTCCTTGGATGGCTTTGTTCCCTCCTTGTCCAGTATGTCTTGGTCATCCTGATTCCTGGGCTTGGCTCCCAGGTTGATTCTTTCCCTGACACAAAACAGGCACTATGGGCAAAGACACCTGCAGCCTTGGAGGGACCAGTGATGCTGGATGTTTCCTGTTAGCACTCAGGAAAGCTCAGAGCCTTTGATGAGCATCTTTTGATCCATTAGTTAAAACCACACTGGGTTCTTTATAGTGGTTAGTTAGCTCTGGGCTATGGGATTGTGGAAGACATTTATTTCTTCTTTGGATTCACCTGGATTTTCTGCAACGGACAAGTATCGATAAAATACATGGTGCTTTTCAGAAATTGCCCCATCATCATGTTGCTGTTGTTGTTATTGATATTGTTGTTTCTGATGGATAGAGATCTAGGCCTGACACTCCAAGCAGTGTGAACAGCATTTACCTTGATAAGCATTCTTACATCTTAACTCTCGGGAATTTTAAATAGAAGTGTTCCATGTGATTAAATTAACAGGTTTAGAGATGGGTGTCCTGGTTATTTCCTTTGTTCTCCTCCTGGTAGCTGCCTGCACTCACAGCATGTTGGGAATGGTGATTATAAATGTAACCATGCTCTCTTCTTGTAAGTGGAGAGCCCAGGCACCTCTTATCCAGCATGTGACCCTCTTTCTACCTTAGGATAGTCATACTCTTAGTCTTCCTGGATTTATTCAGGGCCAAAGGAATGGTGAAGGTCCTTTTTGTTTTGCCCTATTCCCTTTGGAAAACATTTAGTTTATGCCCATGTTACAGATTGCAAAATACAGGCACATACTCTCACGAATGTGGTCTGCATGTCCCTTTGCAAGGACATGCAATGTGACTTCACTACTCCTTTCATCAAGAAAAGGAGTCTCTTGGTCGGGCACGGTGGCTCACGCCTGTAATCCCAGCACTTTGGGAGGCCAAGGCAGGTGGATCACGAGGTCAGGAGATGGAGACCATCCTGGCTAACACAGTGAAACACAGTCTCTACTAAAAAATACAACAAAAAAAAAATTAGCCGGGCGTGGTGGTAGGTGCCTGTAGTCTCAGCTACTTGGGAGCCTGAGGTAGGAGAATGGCGTGAACCCAGGAGGCAGAGCTTGCAGTGAGCCTAGATCGCGCCACTGCACTCCAGCCTGGGCAACAGAGCGAGATTCTGACTAAAAAAAAAAAAAAAAAAAGAAAAGAAAAGGAGCCTCTTTGCCTCTTTACCCTAATCTGGGCAAGCCTTGCAACCTGATTTGCCAAAAAAATATGAAGGAAGCAATGTGATGTGATTTTCCAGGCTAGAATGTAAGAAGCCTTGGAGCTTCTGCTTTTACTGTCTTCAGATGCTGCCTGAAACCACTGTAAGAAGCTCTAACATACTGGAGGATAAGGGGTGAGCCCAAGAGCAAGCCCAAGAGCAAGCCCACTTCTTTCTGTCCCTCCACCCCACCAGCTCTGATACAGACACACAGGATATTAGTAAAGGATAGTATTTGTTGAGAGTCTTTTGCGTGTCAGGCGCTGCTTCTAAACGTATAATACCAGCTCATTCAATCTTCAAATCAATGCTATACAGTAGGTACTCTTCTTTTTTTTTTTTTTAAATTTTACAGCTGAGGGACTGATGTATGGAGAGGTTAGGTAACTTGTTCAAGGACACCAAGCCAGTCAGGGTGCCACTGGACCTAAGACAAGGTAACCTGGCTCTGAGACCAACCCCACAGAGAATTATGTGGATGCTGACAACACTGTAGGAAGTTACAAGGAGCAAAAGAATAGCAGCCTCAGCCCTGAATTCCACTGTAAGCTTCCCTCTAATCTTCCCTGCCTCACTCTCAATCAAATAAAGAGCTGATCAGGAAGCAACTATGCACGGTCTCCACAGTCTCTTATCTTAACCCAGACTCTCCTTTCTATTGATAGCAGGTCTGTAGATAATAATTCTTTCAACCAATTGACAATCAGAAAATCTTTGAATCTATCTATGACCTGTAAGCCCCATTACTTTGAATTTTCCTCCTTCCAGACCAAACCAATGCAGACCAAACCAATGCAGAACTCCTATGTGCTGATGGTGGTCTTACATTTCCCTAAGTTTCTGCCGACTAAACTGTGCACACGTTCTCAGGACCTCCTGAAGCTGCGTCACAGGCACTAATCAAAGAACACAACCAAGGTGAGTCTCAATCATTTCAAGAAATCTATTTGCAAGGTTAAGGACACACCTGAGAAAAGAACAGAGAACCACAGGAAAAACTATGGTCCGTGCTTTTCCCAAAGATTGTCTGGGGACCTCAGTAAGTAAAGGGGAAAAGTGTGGGTATTGGGGAAAGGGGAAGAAGTGGAAAAAATGGGTGTGGGTAAATCAGAGGCAAATGGTTGCATTCTTCAGTCTTTGGTCAGCGTTCACTGAATACACATTTTACATGCGATGGAGGTAGAGGCAGGGATGTAGCTTTTTTGTCTTTGTGTAATAGCTATCTTATTTAGGAACAAGATGGGAAGCAGGTTTGCATAAGCCAGTTCCCAGCTTGGCTTTTCCCTTTGGCTTAGTGAGTCTGGGGTCCCAGGATTTATTTTCCATTCTCACAGGTTGTGGTCCTCACATTTGGCTCAAAATATTCAAATTTTTTCCAGAGTTTGGCCTTTTCTTCAGCACTGGGAATTGTGATCCAAAGCTTTCCCGGATGAAGCACAAAGTTGGAGAAACAAAACGCAAACTAAACAACAACAATGAAACAGAACAGAGTTAATCTGCTGTAGCTCAAGAGAGGACGTACCTGCCCCCACCCCGCATCCCTGGGCTCGGGTTTGCCTTGCTGACCTCTGCTGCCACCTGGTGCCACACAGAGAAACTGAGGAGAAACCACATCAGTCTCCTTCAGCCTCAGCTTCACATCTGTGGGTCAAGTAACCCTTTCAGAAGCTGTATAATGTGGGAAAGCTTTCCTCTCAGGAAAATGCACACATCCAACTTTGAGAAGATGCCCTTGGGGGCGCTTCAAGGATCCTAGATAAAGAACCCCCTTTCCCGAATATCCAAGAACCTAAGTTTTTTTTTTTTTTTTTTTTTTTTTTTTTTTTTTGAGAAAGTCTCACTCTCTCTCCCAGTCTGGAGTGCAGTGGTGTGATCTTGGCTCCCTGCAAGCTCCACCTCCCAGGTTCACGCCATTCTCCTGCCTCAGCCTCCCGAGTAGCTGGGGCTACAGGCACCTGCCACCACACCCGGCTAATTTTTTTGTATTTTTAGTAGAGACGGGGTTTCACCGTGTTAGCCAGGATCTTCTTGATCTCCTGACCTTGTGATCCACCCGCCTCGGCCTCCCAAAGTGCTGGGATTACAGGTGTGAGCCACCGGACCTGGTCCAAGAACCCAAGTTTTAGATCTAGAGTGATGTCAGCATGACATTGATTTCCTGAGGCCCAGGGGTGAAGGAGCTGAGGACAGCAGAGGGGTGAAGGAACTCAGCTACAGACAGCAGCAGCTGATGCACAGGCCTCCCAGCGCCTGAAGTCACCCGGAATTGGGAAGTGCTCAGAAGCTTACAAAGCTGCCTCGAGGTGGGAACACGACATAAATCCAAGAGCAGATCCCTGATCCTATAAAAATGTACTAGATGCAGTGGGGTCATTTTAAATGAGCAGAGAAGGACAGACAGATAAACAGAAGGACAAACAGTATTGGGATTGGGATAAATGCTCAGCTTTTGCCCAAATCTTAGTGACTTAAGCATCACTTATTTGCTCACGATTCTGTGGCTGGACCATTTGGTTTGGCTCACAGGGCAGGGACTGTGCTGGTCTTACCTGAGCAGACCTGCATGTCTGCGGTCAACTGGGTTGGCAGAGACAGAGTGACTGTCTTCCTCCAGGAAGCAGCAGGTTAACTGGTTGGCAGAGACAGAGGGACTGTCTTCCTCCAGGAAGCAGCAGGTTAACTGGTTGGCAGAGACAGAGGGACTGAGGGACTGTCTTCCTCCAGGAAGCAGCAGGTTAACTGGTTGGCAGAGGCAGAGGGACTGAGGGACTGTCCTCCTCCAGGAAGAAGCAGGTTAACTGGTTGGCAGAGGCAGAGGGACTGAGGGACTGTCCTCCTCCAGGAAGCAGCAGGTTAACTGGTTGGCAGAGACAGAGGGACTGAGGGACTGTCTTCCTCCAGGAAGCAGCAGGTTAACTGGTTGGCAGAGACAGAGGGACAGAGGGACTGTCTTCCTCCAGGAAGCAGCAGGTTAACTGGTTGGCAGAGACAGAGGGACAGAGGGACTGTCTTCATCCAGGAAGCAGCAGGTTAACTGGTTGGCAGAGACTGAGGGACTGTCTTCCTCCAGGAAGCAGCAGGTTAACTGGTTGGCAGAGACAGGGGGACTGAGGGACTGTCTTCCTCCAGGAAGCAGCAGGTTAACTGGTTGGCAGAGACAGAGGGACTGAGGGACTGTCCTCTTCCAGGAAGCAGCAGGTTAACTGGTTGGCAGAGACAGAGGGACAGAGGGACTGTCCTCCTGCAGGAAGCAGCAGGTTAACTGGTTGGCAGAGACAGAGGGACTGAGGGACTGTCTTCCTCCAGGAAGCAGCAGGTTAACTGGTTGGCAGAGACAGAGGGACAGAGGGACTGTCTTCCTCCAGGAAGAAGCAGGTTAACTGGTTGGCAGAGACAGAGGGACTGAGGGACTGTCTTCCTCCAGGAAGCAGCAGGTTAACTGGTTGGCAGAGACAGAGGGACTGAGGGACTGTCTTCCTCCAGGAAGCAGCAGGTTAACTGGTTGGCAGAGACAGAGGGACTGAGGGACTGTCCTCCTCCAGGAAGCAGCAGGTTAACTGGTTGGCAGAGACAGAGGGACAGAGGGAGTGTCTTCCTCCAGGAAGCAGCAGGTTAACTGGTTGGCAGAGACGGAGGGACAGAGGGACTGTCTTCCTCCAGGAAGCAGCAGGTTAACTGGTTGGCAGAGACAGAGGGACTGAGGGACTGTCTTCCTCCAGGAAGCAGCAGGTTAACTGGTTGGCAGAGACAGAGGGACTGAGGGACTGTCCTCCTCCAGGAAGCAGCAGGTTGGCTCTGTTTCCTTCGTGGGGTAGCTGGTCTCCAGGGCAGCAAGAGAGACCAAGCCCCAGTGCACATTGTACAGCCTCTGTGCACATCAGACTTGTTAATATCCCATTGGCCAGTGTAAGTCACATGGCCAAGCCCAGATTAAGGAGTGAAAAGATGGAGACTATCTCCTCCTGGGAGAGGAGGCAAAGGAGGTGGGAGCATTATGTGGCCATTTATGTTTGCAATCTACCATACTTAGCACTTTGAGAAAAGAATTAAGTGAGAAACTTGCTTCAAATAGGGCATTCAGTAAAATGAAGCCCCAATTGAAGTAAAAGGCATATATAAAAAATGAAACTGTGACCGATTTTAAGGACAGTATTGGCAAATATTTCTGTGCTCTTGGAGGAGAAGACCCTTATTTGCATGACATGTCAGAAACCACAATGAAAGAATTATTTTAACTTGCATTCATAAAAATTAAAATTATTCATTAAAAACATCGTGAATGAAATTAAAAGTCAAAATGTAAGCCAGAAAATTATTCACAATGTACGTGTCAGGAAAAGACAATACCCTTTAAACTTTGAGAGTTTACATCAGACAGAAAACAGCAAATGACATGATCCAAACTTGATAAAGGACATGAAAAAGAGCCAGCAGTTAGTATGTTTTCTGAATGAATAAGTAGCCAACAGCACATGAAAATATGTGTATTCCATTTGTAAGCAGAGAAATGCAAACTAAAACAGTAAAGTGTCATTTTCACATCCTGGATTGGCAGAGGGTTTTATGTATTTTACTGATAGTGCTCAATATTAGCAGTAAACAACAAATGGTGAGTTAATATGAGCTTCGGAAGCTCAGGGAAATGATCTCCTTATTTCAACCTGTAGTTCCTTCCTACAGCCAGTGTCTACTGAGCACCTACTATGTGCCAGGCACAGCCTAAGTCCTGAAGGTGTAGTCTCCACTGAGAAGGTGATATTTGCACAAAGACCTGAAAGACAGGAGTGATCTGTGTGGATAACTGTGGGTATCCCTCCAGGCAGAGGAGTAGCAATGTGGGTCCCAAGGTGGGACCACATCAGACATGTTCGAGGACTAGCTGAGAGAGAGAGGTGGGAGGTCGGAGGAGATGGGGGCCGGCTCTGCTGGCCATCACGAGCACTCTGGGTGCAGAGGGTGAGAGGTTAGGGTTAGGGACAGGGTCAGGGTCAGGGTTAGGGGTTAGGGTCAGGGTCAGGGTAGGGTCAGGTTCGGGGTCGGAGTCGGGGTCGGGGTCGGGCTTGGGGTCGGGGTCAGGGGTTAGGGGTTAGGGTTAGGGTGTAGATATTTCCATGTTTATAGAGATAGCGGTGTAAATATTTCCATGTTTATAGAGATAGCGGTGTAAATATTTCCATGTTTATACAGATAGCGGTGTAAATATTTTCATGTTTATAGAGATAGCGGTATAGATATTTCCATGTTTATAGAGATAGCCATGTAAATATTTCCATGTTTATACAGATAGCCGTGTAAATGTTTACACGTTTATAGAGATAGCGGTGTAGATATTTCCACGTTTATACAGATAGCGGTGTAGATATTTCCACGTTTAGAGAGAGAGCGGTGTAGATATTTCCACGTTTATAGAGATAGCGGTGTAGACATTTCCACGTTTATAGAGATAGCGGTGTAGATATTTCCATGTTTGTAGACATAGCGGTGTAGATATTTCCACGTTTATACAGATAGCGGTGTAGATATTTCCACGTTCATACAGATAGCGGTGTAGATATTTCCACGTTTGTAGAGACAGCGGTGTAGATATTTCCACGTTCATAGAGATAGCGGTGCAGATATTTCCACGTTTATAGAGACAGCGGTGTAGATATTTCCACGTTTAGAGAGATAGCGGTGTAGATATTTCCACGTTTATAGAGACAGCGGTGCAGATATTTCCACGTTTAGAGAGATAGCGGTGTAGATATTTCCATGTTTATAGAGACAGCGGTGTAGATATTTCCACGTTTAGAGAGATAGCGGTGTAGATATTTCCATGTTTACAGAGATAGCGGTGTAGATATTTCCACGTTTAGAGAGATAGCGGTGTAGATATTTCCATGTTTATAGAGACAGCGGTGTAGATATTTCCATGTTTATAGAGATAGCGGTGTAGATATTTCCATGTTTATAGAGACAGCGGTGTAGATATTTCTATGTTTATACAGATAGCGGTGAAGATATTTCCATGTTAATAGAGGCAGCGGTGTAGATATTTCCATGTTTATACAGATAGTGGTGTAGATATTTCCGGGTTTAAAGAGACAGTGGTGTAGATATTTCCCTGTTTATACAGACAGCAGTGTAGATATTTACATGTTTATAGAGAGAGCGGCGTAGGTATTTCCATGTTAATACAGATAGCGCTGTAGATAAATTTCTTAGTTTAACATTCTACAGAAATCATCTCTAATCAGAATCTTAAAAAAATATTATGTACATCACATTAAATATCAAAAATTGCAAATAAAGCAACAGTCCCTGCTGACCACCCTCATCACCCACCATAGATTTTATCTTGAGTATCTTTAGATACCAGTTTATTTTTACTTCCAGTCCATTTTCTATTTACTTAATATGTATAAATGTACCACATATACTTGGAAATCTAAACCATTGTATGTTTTCAGCCTAAGTAATATTATACTATTTTTCTGTAACTTAATTTTTTTTACTCCAAAACACATGTTGAATTTCTTTCCATAATGACACATGGCGATAGATATTATTTTTAACTGGTATAGTATTTCTCACTATTGATTGATTCATTCACATGTAAGTTCTTTCCTGTCATTTGTCATCAAAACCAGCACTGAAATAAACATTCCTGCACAAGCCTTCATGTGTATACCTTTGAGTGTCTCACTAGGATAAATGCCAAGAAATTAACTCAATTTTTATAGTCTATGCAATTTTTCTTTTTAACAAGTGCTATCTAGTTTCTCTCCAATTGAGCTGTACCAACTCATGGAATTTTCCTCTCCATCTATTATCTGATTAATTTGTTGTTCTCTTAAAATCTTATACTCCGTTAACACCCATCAACATTTTCTAAACACACCATACACTTTCTCATCTCTGTGTTTTTGCTGCGATTGCTGCCTCAGTTTCTCGAGGTAAAATGTTTTGCCCAACAAAATTTGGTATCATGGAGGCTTACTATTACTTCTTCTCCACCAAATCTTTTCCCAAACTCTCATTATTGGCAGAAATAATGAAGTGTCTTCTTTGAGTCTCCTAGTATCTTATACTTATTTCTTATACAGCATTTATGATGTAGGGTAGTGAATGTATCATACGAAGTGTAGGAGAGGAAAAGTAATACCATTTCCTCACTCATCACAAGGGACATGGCTGGAACCCCTATAACAAAAGAGAGGTTAAAAAGAAAAAAAATAACAAATTTATTAACATTTTATGTGACATAGGGGCCTTCAAAAACAAAGGCCTGAAGACCAGGGAAAACTCTCTATGTTTATGCTTAAGTTCAACAATGAATGGACAATCATGAAGAAATACAAATGGACAGAAAGAATATGATCTCATTGTAAAAACTTGGAGAGAACTCAGCAAAGATCTTTATGGGCCTCTCTGTGTAGTGTTTCTTTCATCCAGGTATAGATAGGGTAGGACACCAGTTAAATGAGGTTCTTATGACCTATTTTGAGGAGAAGTAAGCCGGATAATTCCTTTATGGCTGGCTCTCACAAAGGAAAGAGAGGGGAAGGCAGAGAGGGACTCCAAGGTGCTATATTTTGGGACAGCATGTTCTGACTCCAAGGTGTTGTATTTTGAGATAGCATGTTCTGAGCCCTGGCACAAGTAAATTTAATGATCCTTGAGATTGGAGACCCTCCTTGATAGGATAGAAATGTACCTTCTGTCTGTGTCCTGGACTGGTGGTCCACTATGCAGGTTCATAAGATTCCTGGCATAAATTACTTCTTCCTTTCCCTCCTTTCTCTCTCTCTCTCTCTTTTTTTCTTCTTGGAATAACAACATAATATGAGTAATTAACAAGAAAGAAAACAAACTATATCAGTCATTATTCAGCGTTAGAATAAACTAAAATTAAATAGATGTCTCTGAGTGCTTCAGCATATGAATATTATCAACCACTGTATGTGGTTATTGATGTGTGCTTTACTACAGTGAGTATGTTTCTGTGTATGTATATAATATATATTATGTTTGTATGAATGTATATAATATTTAAATATTTTAATATGGAAATAAATCATTGCCTTCAGCACACTGATTACAAATCAATTCATATCTCAATTAAATTGAGTTGTAAGTCACACAGTTGATTACCCCAAAGAGCTCATTATAAATGCATATGACTCTTAATGGCTCCAATGAGAAGAGAGCCCTTCACTCGTGATGAATGTTACCACTTTAATTGAAACAAGGTTACCTTTGGCATTAAGGTACATAAGACGCTCTCAAAGCAGTTATGGTTTTATAAATTTAAATTAGGATGTTCTGGTCAGAACAGTTTTCTAAAATTAGATTGGAGAATGGGACAGATGTAAATAGGGTTCCTCTACACAAAGAAATATGATTGTAAGACATTACTTTTGTGATGTGTTTTTAACAGTTTTATCTTTCTGTAATTGTAGTTAATTTTGGAAGCTACTGTTTTGTCATCAAATGCTACCGTTGCTCTAGATGACATCAGTGTGTCCCAGGAATGTGAAATTTCCTATAAATCACTACCAAGGACCAGTACACAAAGCAAGTGTAAGTTTTCCCTTGTCGTTGTTGCTGTTTTAAACATTGAATTAAGCTCTTCTCAGTATCAAAATATAAAATGTATTAGAGTCACGAATACCTAATACAGGGTGTGGATTATATCACCTGTTCTTGAAACCTAAAAAATATATATATATATATTTTAAAAGGTAAACAACTGGTCTAGTCCTTAGGCCTCTCTTCCAGTAATATGGAAAATATTCTATGCTTGCAGCTGAAATTATTGCATCCAAATATTTTAATTATAAATATTATGAAAAAATTATAATTATTTTGCATATTTTAAATACACTTTTATAAATATTCACTTCTCCATTAATTTTATTCAGAACTTCAAATGAGCATGTAATAATATTCATATTTCAGGATCACCCAGGAGTTCAAAAAAAGCAAAAAGGTTGTGTTTGGGAAAATGATGTAAGGCCAACCAAAATTTAAAACTGGACCTTAAAATTCTGTGTTTCTATTCAAAATTTAATATTTCCAAATCACAGATGGAGTTTGTCTAATTCTTTGACTAAATTTTTTGGAGAGAATATCAATTACAGGCCAGAAATGTTGCCATAAAAATGGATCTCATATAGTCAACTATGTATTTTAAAACCTAATCATTATTTAGATTCTGGGATCATGTACACATTGAAAGAATTTACACTATACCTTCAGTTACTTTCTCTTTCTAGTACTAATTGATGTTTCTCTCTGACCACTCCTACCCTCAGATCTCAATGAATCTGACAATATTAAAAATGTTTTCTGAAAAGTGTCACACTTTATTTTTCTTAATCTGTATCTATGGAAAAGATTTGCATATGAAAATCAGACATACTGTATATTCCTAAGTTATATTTACTTAAACAACATATTTAGTGAGTGCAACAGTTGTATTCTTACAGGAGCTGAATGGACTAATCAAGAAAAATTTGGGTCACATGATTCTGGATTGAGACGATTAAAGAACTTTTAATTAAAGGTCCTTTATTAAAGATATTTTTCATTCGAGAGAGTGTATATTTCTGGGTGCTAACTTATATTGGGTTAACGTGTATTTACTTTGTTCAGAATGTGTATCCTGCATGCATAATAGACCATTCTAAGCTCTGCGCATGTGTTCATGCAAGTGTGTGTGTGTGTGCATGTGTGCGCGTGTCTGCCTGTGTGTCTGCATATGTGTGTGTGCATGCCTGTGTGTCCGTGTGTGTGCGTGCATGTGTGCATGTGTGTGTGCGTGTGCATGCGTGTGTGCATGCTTGTCTGTGCACATGTGTGTATGATTCTGATAGACACCGAGGAGTGCAGAGCAGCAGATTTAATGATTCATTTAAAGATTCATGAGTTTGGCCAGGCGCGGTGGCTCACACCTGCAATCCTAGCACTTTGGGAGGCTGAGCCGGGCGGATCACTTGAGGTCAGGAGTTGAAGACCTGCCTGGCCAACATGGTGAAACCCTGTCTCTACTAAAAATACAAAAAAATTAGCCAGGGCATGGTGGCAGGCACCTGTAGTCCCAGCTACTCGGGAGGCTGAGGCAGGAGAATGGCGTGAACCCAGGAGGCGGAGCTTGCAGTGAGCCGAGATCGCGCCACTGCACTCAAGCCTGGGTGACAGAGCAAGATTCCTCTCAAAAAAAAAAAAAAAAAAAAAAAGATTCACGAGTTTTTAAGGGTTAAACAGGATTACCTTATTTTTGTTGTTTAATTAAAGATTTTCTTTCTCCTAATTAAATACCACATCACCAGAATCATAATAGCTGAAAAGCATTAAAGTTGACATTGAAGAGCATTCTCTTGTAATGTAGTATTTGGAGGTATAGGGGCAGAAAGGTGTGACAAAAACCTTTCCTCACCCATCATAAGGGTCACAGCTGACACTTCGAGAATGAAAGACAGTTTAATGAGAGAAAAGCACAACAAATTTGTTTATCAAAGTTTTACTTGACACAGGAGCCTTCAGAAATGAAGATGCAAAGACCCAGAGAAAAGCATGTGCTTTATTTTATTTTTTCGTTTTTATTTGTTTTTCAGCCCCTTTTCCTATTTAGAAAACTGTGTATTTTTCTGCTTAGTTTTGGTGAAGAACAAACAGCCATTTTGAAATGTGATCGGACAAAAGGGTATGATCCAATGGTAACAGACTGAGCAGGGAAACTTAGCAAAGCCTCTGTGTTCAGAGACTCCTTGACTCCTTTGTGTAGAATTTCTTCACCCCTGGGAACAGGAAAGGACCCCTCTAGAATGAGGATCTTGTGACCTAATTTCAGGCAAGATAAGCCAGATAATTTATGACCAGCGCTCACAAAGAAAGGTCAGGGAAGATCAGAGTGACCTTGTTCCTGGGGTACCTCCCAATCTCCTTCAGTTCAAAGTACTTTGGGGCAGCCTTTCCTGAGCTCTTACCGAGGCAAAAGTGTGGTTAAAGGTTTTAAATCATTACTAAAGTTAACCTTAGCAAAAGTTTTTGAGACACTTGATCTTGCTTACGGAGAATTCTTTTCTTAAATTCACTCAGGATTCATGGATATGTGCATCCATCTGAACACCAGATCAGTTGGATAGATAATATATCTAATTAGGACAAGTTACATGAATGATTCCTGAAAGATCAATGGATGTACACAAAGGAAAAAAAGGCGTTTCTTATTGTTTTTGCAAATATGTCCAGTAGACAATTATAGGATCTCATTTGTGGAGTTCAGTATTAGTAATGGGCAGAAGTTTATGGAGAGAAACTGAAAGGAATATTTAAAAACGTGCCATGCTCCATTGACAGTAAATTGTTGTATGTATGGAGCAGAATGGCCAAAGGTTTACCCAGACTACCCAGACCCTGTACAGGACTTGAAGTTTTGAAATCTTTAATAGGCATACAAATGGCTGCACCACTTCAAAGCAATCTTAGAGCTGTAGATTTCTGCTCACAGTCCGCGTGATGAAAATCGCAAGTGCTACTTTGATTTGGCCTTTAATCAAGCTTCTTCTCCTTCAGAATATTTAAAAGCTACTGTTGATGAAATAATTTTACATTCTGTTTATTTGTTAAAGGGAGAGAGCCTGTTTTACTCTCTTAATCTCAATTTTGAAGCCAGATTTGTGCCTGGTGAGGATGCAGGTTGTATTTCATGCAGGAAGATACGCGATTTTCCAACTGAGTGCTCAAAGGGAGCACATGAAACTAATTGCTGTGAGTGCATTACTGACTCCTTCAGCAGATATTTATATGTACATATTTACTCTCTGAACGTAAAGTGCACACTACTCAAGTGAGCATTGTATGATGAAGACAGTCAGAACAGAGACCTCTGCATGATGGAAATGACTTGCCGGTGAGAACAAACCAGATTCTCTAAACTAGAGGCGATGAATGAAAACGTCCTGCTAACTTTCAGTTTTGCCCTGTTGGAGAATAACATTTGAAATATATGCAGGATAGCGCTCAAAACACAAGAGCAAGGATGTATCTAGCCAGTCGTAGAAAAATAAGTAACACATGACACCACTTATATGAGGTATCCATGTAGTCATATTTGTAGAATCAGAGTAAAATTGTGGTAACCAGGTTCTGGGAGGAGAGGAAGTGGAAAATTACTAATCAACAGGCATACATTTTCAGTCAAACAAGATGAATAAGCTCTAGACATCTGCTGTATAACATGGTATCTAAAGTCAATGACAATGTATTGTACACTTAAAAATGTGTTGTGGGGGTAGATCTGGCTGGATGCAGTGGCTCAAGCCTGTAATCCCAGCACTTTAGGAGGCTGAGGCAGGTGGATCACTTGAGGCCAGGAGTTCAAGACCAGCCTGGCCAACATCACAAAACCCCATCTCTACTAAAAATATAAAAATTATCAGGGCATGGTGGCACACACCTGTAATCCCAGCTACTCAGGAGGTGCAGGTTGCAGTGAGCTGAGATCACACCACTGCATTACAGCCTGGGTGACAGAGAGAGACCCTGTCTGCCACCACCCCATAAAAAAGAGGGTAGATCTTATATTCTCTTATCACAATATATGTATTATAAACATTTATTTATTAAATTATTTTTAACATCATAGTATTCTTATTATCGTAAGCAGTTGCTATTTCAGTACAACTAGCAGTAGAAGACTTTATACTGCTTACAAATGTTATTTCAAATGATAGTGTATCAATAAATAGTTCTATGGTCATAAAACTATAGATCCTGCCTAGTTCTATATATTTTTCCACCTTTAAGAGTCTCCTTTCAGTTTGTCCTTTTCCAGGGCAATGCCTCCATTCTTTCTGCATTCTACTTAAATGATTCTAAAACTATCCTAGCATCCCTGAAAAAGTAATACAGAAGAAGAAAAAAAAAAGGTTGTCTGTTGGTGGATAAGCTTTTCCAAAAGTATTTTAATAACTGTGCTATTGAACACAATAAAAAAAGGCAAGAGGAAAGGCAAGAGAAGCATCCCATTTTATTGATTACCCATACCCGAGGTGAAAACCAAGGTGGTTTTGAGTCAAGACAGTGGAGGAACACAGACATTTTCCAGAAGTGTGGTGGCGCAAAGAGTTGGAGAGACTCTTTCCTCTGCATTCAAAACATACATGAGAATGACGAGAAAAATCAGGGCCATTGCTGATTGCTAATACATTGGCAAGCAGCCATGCTGCGACCCACAAAAAACCTTATGAGCATCTTTTCTATACCAAGAGATTTGGTAAGAAGAAAGTGTGATCATTTCCCTCGAGAAACATAATCTATTACAGAGAGCTCAGAAATAAATCTAAACATAAAAGACCAAATAAGTTTTGACAAAGGCACCAAGAAGACACAGTAGGGAAAAAATAGTCTCGTCAATAAATGGTGCCAGAAAATCTGGTCGTTCTCATGCGAAAGAATGAAAATGGACCTTTGTCTTACACCGTACACTTAAATAAATTCAAAATGTAAGAAAGTCCTAAATTTAAGACCTGAAATCATTAAACTCCTAGAAGAGAACTTAGGGGAAAAACTCCTTGACATTAGAGTTGGCAATGGTTTTTTAATATCACACCAAATGCTCTGGCTACAAAAGCAGAAATAAATAATGGGATTACCTCAAACTAAAAAGCTTCTGCACAGTAAAGGAAACACTCAGCAAAATAAAATAGCAACCTGCATATCGGGAAAAATATTTGCAAACCATATATCTGATAAGGGGTTAATATTCAAAATTTATGAAGATTTTATACAACTCAGAAATAGATAAATAGATAAAAAATGGGCAAAGGCCCTGAATAGACATTTCTCCACAGAAGACGTAAAAATAATCAACTGGTATATGAACAGATATTCCACATTTCATTGGCATTAATCATCAGGGAAATACAAATCCAAAACTCTTTTCGATACCCCCTCATATCAATTAGGATAGCTATAATAAAAAAAAGTGTAACACATTTTAGTAAGAGCGTGGAGAAAAGAGTACTCATACTGTTCGTGCAAATGTGAATTGTGCAGCCATTATGGAATATGGTATGGAGGTTTCTAAAAAAATTAGCAATAAAAGTACCCTATGATTTAGCAATCTCTCTTTTGGGTATATACCCAGAAAAAATGAAATTACCACTTCATAAAGCTGTCTGCACTCCCATGTTCGCTGCAGGATTATTCTTGATAGCCAAGATATGAAAACAACCTAAGTGTCTGTTGATGTACAGATAGATAAACTGTGGTATCTAAAAAACAGTGGAATATTATTCAGCCTTAAAAAAAGAGATTCTGCCATTTTTCACATCCTAGGTGAATCTGGAGGAAATTATGCTATGTGAAATAAGCCAAACACAAGAAGGAAAATATTGCATGATCTCAATTATGTGTGGCATCTAAAAATTATATACAGATATAGAGAATGAAACAGTGGTTACCAGAGGCAGGGGCCAAGGGAAGGAAATGGAGATATGTAGCTCGGAGGATATGATGTAACAGATATGGAGGAGAAATGTGTCTAGAGATGTAATGTACAACGTGAGGACTACAGTTAATAACACTTGAGGACTACAGTTAATAACAGATTTGAGATTTGAGATTTGATAAATGAGTAAGTTTTAGCTACTCTTGCCACAAAAAAAGAAAAAAAGGGCAATTATGTGAGATAATGGATAATTTGCCTCACTGTAATAACCATTTTACTATCTGTATGTATCACGTAACCTTATGTTGTATATCTTTAATATACATAATAAAATTTGTTTTAAAAATTAAGAAAAGAAGCTTAGTCTATTAGGTTAGAAATGTATCGATTTAATAGTGTTGTAATGATAACTGGAATAGAGATGTAAACAAGTAGCTATTTTAACTCTAGGAAGTTGGAGAATATATTCAATAGAAAGTAGGTAAGTCCTCAGCAGCAATTTTATTTTATTTTATTATTATTATACTTTAGGAATTTCTTAAGATGTTTTCTAGTTTTCTTGCTGTGTAAGAAGAGGGTCTATTGCAAGTTCTGCCAGGGATTAACAGTTCTAGGCCTGTCTCTGATATACATTAAGACTGTTACCAAATGTACATGGTTTAAGAACCTTACCTATATAGTCTTTTAATCAGCAAAATAAATATAAGAGGTACTATTTTCCTCATTTTACAAACTTTCTTGTCATTTAGTTTCTTATCAGTTAGAATTCCATTAACACAGTCTGCCTCCAAAACCTACATTTTTTTTTTTTTTGAGACGGAGTCTGTTGCCCAGGCTGGAGTGCAGTGGTGCGATCTGGGCTCACTGCCAGCTCTGCCTCCTGGGTTCACGCCATTCTCCTGCCTCAGCCTCCCGAGTAGCTGGGACAGCAGGCGCCCGCCATCACGCCTGGCTAATTTTTTTTTGGTATTTTTTTAGTAGAGACGGGGTTTCACCGTGTTAGCCAGGATGGTCTCTATCTCCTGACCTCGTAATCCGTCCGCCTCAGCCTCCCAAAGTGCTGGGATTACAGGTGTGAGCCACCGCACCCGGCCCAAAACCTACGTTCTTAACTGCAAATCGTATAGCCTTTCTATCCTTTTAAGGTCATCATTATATTGAGAATGATGTTTTTAGAAAATGTGAAAAGTTCCCTACATGAGCAGTTTAAGCAATGGGAAGTTTGAAGCCAATGATCAAAACTTCACTTTTGGAGGAGAAACGATGTCCTTAGTCTCTAATATGTCAAATGGTCACTTAGTAAATGCTGTCGAGAAGTTTAAGGAATGAATGTCTTTAAAAAATAATACTTAATACTTTCTCCTTAGTAATTATTTCTTTAATCACAGTACCTTTTATAATCTGAAATGTATTCAATTGCTTTTAATTCTTATAGTGCTTTTCGGGGACCTAAAAGATAATTTTTTAGACATAAAAGGAAAATAAAAGATCACTATTTGGATGAGGGACCCACCCTCATAGGGAATTGAATTAGAAAATTAGCAAACGACCTCCAGTTCTCTAAAGTCTTATTTTGAGGGTTTTTTTTTTGCCTGCTTTTTTGAAAAAACTAATTTTTATACTGTGAATCTGTTTATTCATAGAAATGCTAATTCTTCATCCCATTTTTGTGAATCCTTTCATTAAAGATTCTGGCAATGAGTGGAGGTGAGGTAAAGACACAGTGAAGAATACAGAGAAGTAGGAGTCTTTTTTTTTTCTTGTCTTCTTTGCAGCAAAAAGGTTTGAAGGAAGCATGCAAAATTTAGGCTGCGATTCTAATGTTGAACAAATGAGCATATCACTTCTCTTACAGAGACCTTAACTGCTTGAAAAAACAGGGGTTTCTTATAAGGAGGAAAAGGCAATGCCACCCTCAGGATTTCTATTTATGAACTTAAATCCTCCTAAAAAGGACCATTGCTATTCTTGAATTTCAAACCTTTAATATTTTAATGCTATTTATTTTAATTTTTCTCACTTTCACAACCATCTTTAACACAATTTACTTTCTTTTTTACATGAGACTGATTATGACCTACTTCAAACGGGTTATTAAGTTTGCTAAAAATTTAGGTCTTCAGTGCCTTGAAATATTTTCAGATTTTGTAGAAAAAAATAGCAAACATAAATTGCAACCAATTTTGGTAAATGAGAGAACAAGTTATTGGATTTGTTCAAGAACTGTTTGGGATACATAGAGGTTAGGAAGCTTTGCAGAATTTTGATAGCCTTGGATAATTTAATCGAATGTTTCCATACTTATTTATATTATGATATAAAAGTGCAGTTACTTAAAATGTAACCCAGGTGTACAGGTTTTCAAGGAGTCTCTCTCTCTCTGCCAGTTAAAACACCACACACTGACTATGATGTTAAATTATCTCTGATTTTCATTTATGATAACTGAAGGGCTGAAAAACCTACATAGCATGACAAATACAACATATCTCAATAAAACTTCTCTGGACCTTCAGAAACTCTAAGGGACAGGCTGCAGGGTGAATCACTGTTGGATGTAATTTTTGCCTGGACGTAGCGAAATTACAGTGTATCAGAAAAGTTCAATGCCAGAGTGGATTATAGACCTGGGATCATGTTGCCATTTATGAGGAACTAGACAAATACTCTGTATGTTTTCATTTAAGGGAATGTTTAACATGATCTGCACATCTTAGCTCTCAAGTCAAACTTGGCATCAAGACAAACCCTAAAAGAAGGCAGATGAGGAGTGAGCTCCAGAGAGCAGAGCCAGTACCTAGGTGTCTTCCCATAGTTCCAGTGTTCTGAAAAGTCCATTTCTCCTGGACGGGTTATTTGATGTTGAGGCCAATCAAAATGCTACCTCATCATTTTTGAAAGCTTATCTTTATTTTTTTTTAGATCAAAATTGTTACTCTGAATTGTTTCTTTAGGATAGATCATAAAAAGGGAAATTCGGGGTTTGAGTTTTTTGTAGTTGTTGTTTTGTTTTGTTTTTGAAACAGGGTCTTGCTCTGTTGCCCAGGCTGGGGTGCAGTGGTGCGATCTTGGCTCACTGCAACCTCTGCTTCCCGGATTCAAGTGATTCTCCTGCCTCAGCCTCCCTAGTGGCTAGACTACAGGTGAGAACCACCGTGCCCAGCTAATTTTTGTATTTTTAGTGGAGATGGGGTTTTGCCATGTTGGCCATGCTGGTCTCGAACTCCTGACCTCAGGTGATCCACTCGCCTTGGCCTCCCGAAGTGCTGAGATTACAGGCATGAGCTGCCATGCCTGGCCTAAATTGTCATTTAATGACATTCAACACATTTTGCCAAATGTTTCCCCAAAACATTATGCTAATAAACAATCATATCAACAAAGTAAAACTGTGGCAGTGTCCCTGTGTTTGAAGTCCATTTTGAAATTTACTTTCACTTTTCATGATTACGCAAATACTATTTATAAGTTCCTATTTTTGTGAACAAATACTTTGTTTCATCAAGACTAAAATAAATAATGCTACTTTATGTAGTGCTTTCTTTCGTTCCAAGAGATAATGTGTATACTGGAAAATGAAGATATTATGTGTCAAATAGTATGAATGGTACATTTTCTCACACCTACATTGTATTAACAGGACATATATAAACTATTTTGTTCTGGTTGTGCTATGTAATGCAGGCAAGAAAGCCAAAATTTACTTAAGCAGCTCTGTAAGTTGTAAAGACATTTTAATATTTCCAAACAACATTTAGTGAGCACTATAATTTATTTCTGTCTAAAACCTATTTAGTCCAAAGTGCATGTACTAATTTTATGAAAAAATTCTAAACAATTTCCTATATTCTACTTTTCTGTCTACTCATGAGAAAAAAAAAAACATGTAAGTCTCTACTGAGTAGTTGAATTCAATGAAACCTTAGCCAAGGTTGAATAGTACAAGGAAAAGGAGTGATTTATTATTTATTTATTTATTCAATCTTAGATGCTGATTATATATCTTCCTCAAACTAGTATATCTGCTAAATACAGAAATATGTGCATTAGACACTGGCATTTCCACAGCAGAGATGCATAATAGAGACAAAGTCCTTTTATGTGTGTTGATACTTTGCAAGCCATGTATCTTATGTACTCAGTATTGACCAAGAATAATTGCATTACTCTGCACTGAGACTTATGTTTTCTTTTATTACATAAATGCATTAAGAGAAGGCTTGAATTTCCTACAGCAACTCTCTGCTCTATATGTTTTGAGATGTGTGTGTGTGTGTGTGTGCGCGTGTCAGTCTTTGAATTAGGACTACTTTTTTCAGTGTATTTTCTGAAAAATGTTTCTGAGTAGGCCTTTTTGGCTAGATTGGAGATACTTCATCTTAATTATAATATTAAAGGATTTCTATGATGTGTCTCTCTGTATAATTACAAATTACTTTTAATTTTGTAAGGTCTAGAAAAATGAGCTGCTGTTTTCTATGTTCTATCTTATATTCTTTTTCCATAGCCCTGAATACAAGGAAAAAAAGTCTGAAAATATACCTACACTTGCTAATTATTGAGTATCTTCCCCTTTTATTAGATGCATATTGGCAAATAAGTCTCTGTAGGGAAAAAAAGGCTATCTAGTTATTTTTCCTTAGTAAACTGGATTTCCATTCTCTTCTCATTGTCCTCAAGTTTAAAATCTAGACAACTATTTTCTATTCAGACAAACCCCTCTAGACAGATGTCATTGTGAAAGACCCTAATGGGAAGTTGTTTCTGGTGAAGGCTCATCATTTCTGTGGCATGAAATCAAGAAGTGGAGAAAACGTCCATTCACCCTCATTTATGGAAGTCACTGATCTCAGATAAAGAAAAGTGAAAACTGTTTCTATAGTCAGGTAAAATCTGATAAATAACCCATGCTATTTTGATCAATCTTTGCTGCAGATAATCATGTTGTTAAATTAGGAGAATTCAGGATAGTAGTGAAAATAAGTGATTCTTCTTCCGCCATTGAAAATTCTATTGAGAATAAAAGTCAGGCATTTAACAAGAAAGCCTTTTTCTGTAATTATTTAAGATTAAGTTTCAATACATTAGATTATTAATGGTGACTGTGGAGAGAGTGGATTTTTTTTTCCATGTCATACTTTGAGCTCGGCTGGGATATTATTTTTTTTGACAAGATCATTGTTCTTCTTCACTCTTAAAATTGTGTTAGAAGTGTTACTGCCTTTCCTTTTCTTTTTGTTGCTTATCTGCTGAAACTATTCAGTTATTCGCTTTTCTCACATGCCACTACTCTTGTTCATTTTGTTTCCATTTTCAGGTTAGCAATGTGTGTGATAGGTAAAAAGGGGGTGTAAAGAGCCTTCCCCACCTAACACTAAGTGTTCCAAGCATCCAAGCAATCGACGTCTCCCTGCCTTGCAGAAACACACCACTGTAGGGAGTGAAATGTACACTGCTTCTGATGTGATATAATTATCTCTTTGGGTTATACGTTGAAAGACACCTAAAAGACCACATAATAATTTAGTTAATTTATGTAGTATAAATACTCACATGCTTACTTTTAAGCACTTACTTTATAGCTGACAGTGTTTGAAGTAAATTTGCATGCACAAACTAATTTATAGCTCTGTAAAATAAGGCATAAAGAGGATTTATATTAGGGCCCTGCTTCCTAGCTTGGGAGAGACTGACCCTTATAATGAGTGAATAAATTATGTACTATTTTTAGAAGGGATGTATGCTGTAGAAAAAAAAATGAGGCAAGGAAAGGGCAATGGGGGAAGGCAAGGGAACTTTGCAATTTCCAAGAGAGTGGTCATAGTACATCTCAGTTACAAGGTGGCATTGTAACAAAGACTTGAGAAGGTGAGCAAACAAGCTTTGAGATATCTCAAAAGAAAAGAAAGAGTGTTCTAAGCAGAAAGAATGAACTAAGGGATTGGGACAGGAATACATCTGGTGAATTTGAACAATAGCAAGGGGACCAATGTGGCTGGACGAGGTTGATTATAGAGAACAATTATAGGATAATAAGGCTGAGGAAGAGCAGCCCACCTAGAGCAATGGTTGCCAACATTGGCTGTGTGTGAGAGACACTCAGAGTTCTTTGCAGCAACATGGATTGAGTTGGAGGCCGGAATCCTAAGCAAATTAACAGAAACGGAAACCAAATACCACATGTTCTCACTCGTAAGTGGGAACTAAAACATTGAGTTCACATGGACATAAATATGGACACAATAGACAATGGACTACTGGAGGGTGGAGAGGTGGGTGGGTTTCAAAACTACCTATTGGGTACTGTGCTCACTACCTGGGTTATGGGATCTGTACTCCAAACCTCAGCATCGTGCAACATTGCCATGTAACAAATTTGCACATGTATTCACTATATCTAAAATAAAAGTCGAAATAAAAAGTCTTGAGGCAGGGCTAATTAAATCACAATCTCTAGGGTAGAATCCTGGCATTCACAGTTTTTAAATTATGTGCAGCCAAGGTTGAGGACCATTTCAGCCGAGGCCTTATGGGTGATTGTAAGGACACTAGCTTTTAAATGAGACTGGGAGCATTTTGAACAGAAGACTTGCAAGATCTGACTTGCCACAATCACTGTGTTTGCTACATTGAGAAGAGATAGAAGGGGGTTATTGATGCCCATCGTCAATGACCACCTGTAACAAGATTGGGTTTATTGATAGTTGCTAAGCAAGGAAAATAGCCTACTAGGAGAAACTGGGACGTGGCTTAACAAGAGGAACTTGTTCTAGGATTTGGACTTGTGTTGGGTCATTTAGAGAAGGGCTCAAGGAAGCAAGAATTTTCTTTTGATTGGATGTTTTCAAGAAATAGGATAATTCTGTAATTGTATATCTGAACAAATTTTATTTAGGAGGTGAGAGAAATTGAACTAAAGTTATAATTGGTTAAATTACAATACTCATGTCAGTCAGGAAAGGGGAATGAATATTTGAGGAGTTTCGAGTTTACACTGTGATCTTTTTTTGTCTGTGTTCAGAAATGAATAGAGTGGCCTTCTTTTTGTGTGGTTTTATTTCTCAGTCTACGGAGTGACCTTGTTTAATGTTGTTGATATGTGCAAATCTTTATGTTCAACGGAAGATCACTACAGCTCAGCTGTTATTGTAAGTTCAGGTACTAGCAACACCAAAGTCTAGACGACATCACCAGCAAACTGCCAACTGTTGGCCAGTGTCAGAAATGGAAGCAGAAAGAGCAGTTGGGGAGTATTCCAAGGACTGAATAAGGAAATGATGGTGACTTGAGCTAGGTAGGGAGAGAGCAGTAGAGATGGTCAGAAGTGGGCAGATTCTGGATCTATTCTGAAGGCAGGTAGAAGTGAAAAGCTTTGATAGAAATGAATAAATAATATAAAGATAATGAAGCAAATCAAAGAAATCAAACATTGATTCTTCAAAAAGATTGGTAAAATTGACAAACTTTTAACGAAATGGACCTAGGGAGAGAGAGAAAGGGAGAGAGACAGCGAGAGGGATAGACAAAGAGAGAGAGAGAAGATTCAAATTACTATAATCAGAAATAAAAGTGGGGACATTACTTTCAATTCTACATAAATAAAAAAGATTATAAGATTAGAGTACCATATACAAGTACATGCCACAAAATTGGATAACTTAAGTATAATAGACAGATTCCTAGAAATGTAAAACCTACCAAGATTAAAGCACAAAGAAATAGAAAATCTGAATGGGCCTACAACTAGCAAAGAGATTTGATGAGTAATAAAAGATCTGCCAACAAAGTAAAGCCCTGGAACTGTCCCATTAGTGTCAGTGGTGAAGTTTGCCAAGTATGTAAAAAAGAACTAACAACAATCCTCTCAAATTTTTCCAAAAAATTGAAGACAAGGAATATTTTCTAACTTATTCAATGAGGCCAGCATTACCCTGAGACTCAAGCCAGACAGAGAGACTGCAAAAAAAACTATGAACCTATATCCTTTATGATCATTTATGCAAAATCCTCAACAAAATATTAGCAAACTTATTTCAGAAGCATATTAAAAAGATTATACAACATGACCAAGTGGGATTTTTTTCCTGGAATGCAGGAATGGTTCAACCTAGGAATATCTGTCTATGTAATGCACCACATTAACAGAACAAAGGAAAGAAAAAAACACGTGGTCACCTCAATTGATGCAGAAAAAAACATTTGATACAATTCAATATTTAATTCAGGATAAAAATACTCAACAAACCAGGAATAAAAGGAAACCACCTCAACATAATAAAAGCCATGTATGAAAAACTCACAGCTACATTATACTCATTGGTGAAAGACTAAAAGCTTTTCTTCTAAGATCAGGAATAAGGAAAGGATGTCCATCCATATCCATGTTTGCCACTTCTATTCGTAGTACTAGCAAAAGCAATTAGTTTAAAACATAACAGAAAAGAAAATAATAGGAATAAAGAAAATGAAATAAAAGTCATACAAGTTGGAAACAAAGAATTTTTATATGTAAATATCCCTGTAAGTTCTACAAAAAACCCTGTTAGAACTAAAAAATGAATTCAACAAAATGTAAAGTTAAAATACAAAAATTGGTTGCATTTCTTTACATTAGCTATGAACCATCCAAAAAGGAAATTAAAAAACCAATTCTCTTGCAATAACATAAAAAAGAATAAAAGTCTTTAGGAATTAAGATGGTGAAAGACTTGTACAATAAAAAATAAAAAACATTTCTGAAATAAATTTTTAAAAATATAGGTAATGAAAAGATATTCCATGTTCATAGATCAGAAGACGTAATATTCTTAAGATGTCAGTATCACTCAAAGTGATCTACAGATTCAATATAATCCCTGTTAAAATACCAGTCACATTTTTTAGCTGAAATAGAAAGTAAGTTCATATTGAATCTCAAAGAACCCCAAATAGACAAAATAATTCTGAAAAAGAGGAACAAAGTTGGAGGACACACACACCCTGATTTCAAAACTTATTACAAAACTACAGTAAACAAAACAGTATGGTACTGCCAAAAAGACCAATGTATAGATCAGTGGAATAGATTACAGAGTCCAGAAATAAATCCTCACATATATGAAAAAGTGATTTTTTTTTTTTTGGCAAAGGTACCAACACCATTCAATTGGTAAAATCCAGTATTTTCAATACATGCTGCTGGGAAAACTAGATATCAACTTGCAAAAGTATGAAGTTGGACCCTTACCTAACTTCATATTCAAAAACTAACTCAAAATCAATCCATAAACTAAATATAAGACCTAAAACTATAAAACTCTCAGAAGAAAATATAGGACAGAAACCTTATGATGCTGTGTCTGTCAGTGATTTAATGGATGACACCAAAGACACAGGCAACAAAATAAAAAATAGACAAATCGGACTTTATGAGAGCTTTAAAATTTTTTGCATCCTAAAACACTTTCAACAGAGTAAAAAGGCAACCCCAAGAAGGGGAGAAACTTCTTGCAAACTATATATCTGATAAGGGATTGATATCCACAATATAGGAGAGAACTTCTAAAACTCAATAATAGACCAACAGCTCAATTCAAAAATAGACAAAATATTTTAATGGACATTTCTCCAAAGAAGACAAAATATTTTAATGGACATTTCTCCAATAAGCATGTGAAAAGATGTCCAACATCACCAACATTAGGGAAATGCAAATCAAAACAACGAGATACCACCTTGCATCCATTAGATTACTACCCAAAAATAATAAAAACCCAAAACAAAACCAAACAAAAAACCAATCCAGAAGTGAACAAGTGTTGGTGAGGATGTGGAATTCAGAACTCTTGTGCACTGTTAAGGAATGTAAAATGGCATAGCTACTGTGGAAGAGGAAAGCAATTCTTCAAAAAAATTAAAAATATAATTACCATATGATTCGGCAATTCCAGTTTTGGGTATATACTCAAAATAATTAAAAGCAAGATCTCAAAGAGATATTTGCACACTCGTGTTCATAGAAACATTATTCACAATAGCTAAAACCTGAAAGTAACCCAATTATTCATTGACTGATGAGTGGATCAGAAAAATGTGGTGAATGCATACAATGGAATGTTATTTAGTCATAACAAGGAAAGAAATTCTGACATGCACTACAAAGTGAATAAAACTTGAGGACATGGCCAGGTGCGGTTACTCACACCTGTAATCCTAGCACTTTGGGAGGCTGAGGTAGGTGGATCACCTGAGGTCAGGAGTTTGAGACCAACATGGCCAACATGGTGAAATCCCATCTCTACTAAAAATACAAAAATTAGCTGGGAGTGGTGGTGTGCATCTGTAATCCCAGCTACTCAGGAGGCTGAGGCAGGAGAATTGCTTGAACCTGGGAAGAGGAGGTTGTAGTGACCTGAAATCGCTCGTGCCACTGCACTCCAGCCTGGGCAATAGAGCAAAACTCTGTCCAAAGAGATAAGTAAATAAATGAAAATAAATAAAATAAAAAAAAACTTGAGGACATACTGCTCAGTGAAATAAGCCAGTCACAAAAAGAAGTAATGATATGATTAGACTTATCTGAGGCATAGTGAATAGCCTAAATCTTAGAGACAGAAAGTAGAATGGTAGATTCCTGGGCCTGAGGGAAGAAAGGAGTGGATAATTCTTGTGTAATAGGTACAGATGTCAGTTTTGTCAGATGAAAAGAGTTTTGGACATGGATGTTGGTGATGGTTGTGCAACAATATGAAAGCACTTAATACTCCTAAGTTGTGCACTTAAAATGGTTTAGATAATAATACATTTTATGTTATGTGTATTTTATCACAATAAAGAAAAAGTAGGGGAAAAAGCAAATAAGAAGAGGGCTTGATATACCACTGCTGGTTTAAAGATGTAAGGAGCCACATGAAAAGATATGACAGGTGGGCTTAAGGAGATGAAAGAAATCCTCAGCAGACAGGCAGCAATAAAACAAGGATCTCAGTCTTGTAGCCACAAGAAACTGAAATCTGCCAACCATCTAAATGAGAATAAGCCAGGAAGTAGATTCCCCCCCCCCAGCCTCCAGATAGAGCCATCGTACCTTGTACTTTTATTACTACCTTTTGAGACCCTAAGCAGACAGCCATGCCATGCCATCCTAGACCTCCGACCTACAGAAACTAAGAGATAATAAATGAGTGTTGCATGTCTCTAGGTTTGTGGTTGTTTGTTACATAGCAATAGAAAACTAATAGAAACTAAAATAAAACAAATGCCCTGGGTATCAATAGAAAACAAATGCACTGGCAGTTTCTTTCTTTCAACACTCTAAAGATAACATTCCTTTTCCTTCTGGTTTCCATTGCATCTATTAAAGAGGTCTAATAATTATTCTTTGAAGGTGATTTATGCTTTTTTTTTCCAGCTGCTTTTAACATTTTTCTCTCTGGCACAGATTTTTGGCAGTTTGGCTAGGGTGTGCCTATGTGGGTTTTCTTTGTATTTGTTCTTTTGTGCTCACAGGGATCCTTGAAATATGGCTTTATATTCTTTTCAGTTTTGAAATTTATTAGACAGATTTTTCAAATATTTCTTCAGTTCCTGGAAATACTGTATGCCCCACAATGAGTTCTGAAAGGAGGCCAACATTATTTCAACAAACGATCAACAATATAATTGTTAAGAGGGAATGGGAAGTAGTGATAAAATAACTTACAACATCAGGCATACATAGTCATGAAATAAGATGGAACTATCAAGCCAGGCTCAGTGGCTCACACCTGTAATCTCAGCACTTTGAGAGGCTGAGGCAGGAGGATCGCTTAAGCCCAGGAGTTCCAGACCAGTCTGGGCAACATGGCAAAACCTCATCTCTACAAAAAATACAAAAATTAGCTGGGCATGGTGGCACATGCCTGTAGTCCCAGCTACTCAGAGGCTGAGATGAAAGGATCTCTTGAGCCCGGGATGTTGAGGCTGCAGTGAGCCGTGATCATGCCACTGCATCCAGCCTGGGCAACACAGCGAGACCCCATCTCAAAAAAACAAAGAAAAGAAAAATGGAATTATTAAATTGTGCTACAAGACACGGGAATATTAATGCAATTGCACTTGATTTGGGTTGTAAAAATGGGTAGCGTTAATATAAATAATTCCTTATATCCTGGAGAGCAGGTTATCTTGGGTAATAAGAGATCCCTGTGAATTTTAAGCAAGCAACTTGAGTTTTAGCTTAAAATATTCATATTTTGGCTCTTTAGGTAATTGAGCTTTTGTCAAGAAGTATGAAACATTTGAGATCATTAGCCTAGTCTGGGGAAAAAAAATATATATATACACACACATATATATAATGCAAAGACAATATAAATAAACATTTAACATGACAGAAAAAAATCACGTTATTTTAAAAATACATCACTGATTTCTGCCTACCCCCAGAGAAAAAATAGTAGGGTCTTTTACGAATCATACATTTTGTTCATCTATATTACTATAGTATACTGTTAATGTGATTATCTAAAAAAATTATACTATTTGTCTAATAACAACCCACCTCATATCACCATAGCACTAACAATCTTCTCATAAATGTAAGCATAGTAGCGGGTACTGTTATTAACATGAGCTGACTAATACAATTTCACATTTCAAACGCAATTGTGGGTGCTGTGCTACTCCATATTATATTAGTAATTATTGTTCTCTAAAGGTTCTTAAAAGCAAATAAACAAAGGCAAGGCAAAACATATGAAATGCAAGGCAAAACATACGAAATGCAAGGCAAATGCATTAAAAACTTTTGAGTGTTAATATATAGATTTTATTTTATCTTTTTAATTTCTTTTGCTTAACCAAATAGATTATGTAGTTTTGATTAACTGGCCATGAAATAGCTCTGCCTACATAGAATTTCCCATGAATAATTGGTTGTGGAGACTTTTGTGTGTGACCCAAATCCTCCCTCAAAACTGAAGTTTGCCCAGCTATTGGGAGTGTTGGCAAATCATGCCTCTCAGCTGATTCTCTCTAGAATTTATTCTCAGGAGATCTAATTAATAACTTGTCAAGCTGATGTCCATCCTTGGGGACAACTCGTATCTGAAGAATGGCCAGTGAAAGCTATTAAAACTCCATACTCCTGCCTCAATTTAGGGCAACTCTGAAGGGTCACCCCAGCTTCTCAGCTCCCCCTTGAGATTAGCTGAGGTATTTGTTGTGACTGCCTCACATCTCAACTCCCTTTATCCAATTCAGCTTTTTCGCCACAGTTGTTAGTTCCTAGGATTTTACCCAGTTAAATGTTCTCTACACAAATCTCTATCTCAAATCTGCTTTACAGGGAATGTGGCCTCAGACAGGTTTTCATTAGGTTCTGGACATAACTCTCATTAGTCATTGATATGATTCGGCTGTGTCTCTGCCCGAATCTCACCTTGATTGTAATTATCCCCACATGTCAAGGATGGAGTCAGGTGGAGATAATTGAATCATAGGGGCGGTTTCCCCCTACTGTTCTCGTGGTAGCGAATAAGTCTCACGAGATCTGATGGTTTTAAAATGGGAGTTTCCCTACGCAAGCTTTCTTCTCTGCTACCATTTAAGATGTGCCTTTGCTTCTTTTTTGCCTTCTGCCGTGACTGTGAGGCCTCCCCAGCCATGTGGAATTGTGAGTTCATTAAACCTCTTTCCTTTATAAATTACCCGGTCTTGGGTATGACTTTATTAGCAGCATGAGAACAAACTAGTACAGTCTGTTCTATAAGCCCAAGTCGGATCACAGAGTCCCGCTTTCTGTTTTTTTTTTCTAGCCCATATTTCTACTAAAACTTGACTCATATAGACTTAAAACAAAATAATTAAGCATGGCTAATATTTATTTAATATTTTATACGTGTCAGGTACTGTATTTTGTAACTTATCTTTTAATAATCTTTCCAAATCTCTAAAAGGAGAATTCTGCTCTTCTATAGAGAAAATAAGGATGGCTCTGAAAATGTTAGTATTAGGGGAAGTAGGGTGAGGGACATAGGGGGCACTTTGTGTTATTTGTGCATTTTACTATCAGTCTAAAATCAGGTCAAAATAAAAATTAAAAAAAATGAGTAGTAGAAGCAGGTTGTTAAGATTTTCAGTGTGACTCTAGAATTTTTTTGTTTGTTGTTTGTTTTGGAGTGTAGTGGTAAGATCTCTGCTCACTGCAACCTCCACTTCCCAGGCTCAAGCAATTCTCCTGCCTCAGTCTCCCAAGTAGCTGGGATTATAGGTGCCCGCCACCACACCCAGCTAATTTTTGTATTTTTTTTTTTTTTTTTTTTTTTTTAGTAGAGATGGGGTTTCAGCATGTTGGCCAGGCCAGTCTCCAACTCCTGACTTCAAGTCATCCGCCCGCCTCAGCCTCCCGAAGTGCTGGGATTATAGGCATGAGCCACCACTCCTGGCCCAAAGTTCATATTTTAACTACTAACCTAAATTATTTTAAAAACAAAAGTCTCCTTGGACTCAAACCAGGTCAGAGTGACATGATCATGTGCCTGTTTTGTGCAGGGTGAAGTGAGATTATTATCTAGGAAATAGCTGAAATGTCCTGAGGATGACAAAGAGGAGCTGTGTTTTCAGCCAAATATCAGAACCAGGGCCACTGCCTGCCGCCGAACCCCAGCGGGCACCCCTACTTTGTGTTTATCTGTGGTGGCTACGCTTGCCCACCTGGGTGGGAACCCCGAGAATGACTCCAGACTTTTCCAGGGACTGCATGCCAGGGTATTTTTACAATTTATGTGTAGACTTTGTTCGGGTGGAAAAGTTATTTTATGAAGACGAAACAAGCAATTGGGGTACCTACCTTATGGCATTTTTTACATTGAGAGTGTTAAAAATACCCCTCCCCTAACCAAAACCCTGACAAATAGAGCCAGGGAAGGCCATGCAAAAAAGGATTCTTGGGCTTGTATGCCTGATAACAAAAACTTATCACAGAAGACTGCAAAAAACACAATCTTGCACAAAGCCCATTGCAACTTTGCACACAACAATGCTTCTGAAGGATATTTGCCCAACAACTGCCTGTCCAACCTGGGCCTGGCATCACCTTTGTTATTGATCTTTGTAGCCAAGGATAATCATTTCCAAATGATCATATAATCTTCCTCATTTTTTCTTTTGTCTTCCTTTACCTCCGTGAATATGCATATAGTTTACTCTGGCTTGCCTATTTCTATTGCAAGGCTCTGTTTCCAAACGAATATCTTTTTCTTGTGGAGAGCCTCTCTCTGTTTGTTATTTAGGTTGATAAGAGAAATGTGAACATTTGAGAGCTCAGGTAAAAGGCCTTAGTCTACAGTGAAACTTTTTTGCACCCTTAGATGCTTACTTCCACTACAACTTGCAGGTGGGCCTTGAAAAGTTCTTGGAATAAGTTTGAGCTTTGGTCTTCTCCGATTCATTTAGCATAGATTCTCAAAATGTGGTCCCTGGACCCACAGCATCAGCATCACCTGGAGATTGTTAGAAATGCAAATCATCGGGCCTCATTCCAGACCCTCAGCTGGAAACTCTAGGGGCATGGCCAGACCCTCTGTAGCTGAACAAGCCATCCAGGTGGTTTTGATGCAGCTAAAGTTCTGGAACAACTAATGTAGCCCCATTTGGAAAACTTGGCTCTACAGGCCTCCCTAGCTGGTAAGCTGCTAGCATTGTTTGTTTGTTTGTTTGTTTGTTTTGATACAGGGTCTTGCTCTGTTGACCAGACCGTGACCTCCTGGGTTCAAGCGAGGACTCAGCCTCCTGAGTAGCCGGGACCACAGGTATGTGCCACCACCATGCCCAACTACTTTTTCTATTTTTTTTTTTTTTGTAGGGATGGGGTTTTAGCCCAGGCTAGTCTCAAACTCCTGGACTCAAGCAATCTGCCCACTTTGGCCTCACGAAGTGCTGGGATTATAGGCATGAGCCACTGTGCCCGGCCCTGCCAGCTTTGTATAAGCTGAGGAGTTTTTAAAAATACCTAGACTCAGGGCAAACCCCAGACACTTAAGTCAGATTCTCTGGGAGGTGAAGCCCAGGCCCTGGTATTTTTAAAGTCTCTACAGATGGTTCTAATGTGCTGCTAAGTTAGAGAACCGCTGATCTAGACCAGGCCTTTTCAAACTTAATGTGCACGTGAATTACCTGGACCTTGTTAAAATGCAGATTCAGTCTGCATAGGCCTGGGGTGGAGCCTGAGCTTCTGCATTTTTAACAAGTCTCTAGAGGATGCTGCTGCATCTGGGCTGCTAACTACACTTGGAGATAGGAGGTTCTGGAAAGCAGAGGAAAGAGCATGAACCATAACCTAGGGGCTGGTAGTCCTGACTTCCGAGCCAAGGTTTGCCTTTATGTGGCTGGCAACTTGCTTGGACTCCTACCTCAATTCTTTGGGCCCAAGGTTTGTCCTGCCTCAGAAGGATGTCAAGAAAATTGAGTGAGTAATGCAGAATTGTTTCTTAAAGTGTGTGCAGATGCTCCATGAATTTAGAGAGTATGTGGATGCACATTACTAAATTTTAATGGTTGTGAACATGTTGTTATGAGTACTTAGAACAAGTAATAATGGCTTTTGATGTATAGTAGTAAGAAAGCTTCCTTTTAAAAGGCATGTATTTAAGTTTCAAAAGTGGGACTATTTAAAAATATATGAAACAAATAATAGTAGAGGTAATTGACAGAGCAAAATTAGGAAGGCAGGATGAGAATGACTCAAGTTTGGGAAATGCTGAGAAAGCAGATGCCCAAGGGCTATGAAAACTTAAAAAAATAGGTAGCACTTGATTTTGATTGGCTGAATGAGATGATGTGTTTGATCATTTATGGGGTTGGCATTTGGCAACATGCACTGGGTGGCTGGGATCACTGTTTATTAAAAAATATTTGAGTCTCCACTTTGCACTAGATACTCTTTTAGTCTCTTGGAAAAGGGATTGGGGGGGCAGGCAGGATAAAAACAAATCATTTATGCCCACAAGAAAATTGCAGGAAGATAAAAGTCATGAAATAAACTCTATGCTTCTAATTTAATATTTTTTTATAGATTATGAGAAAAAAGTTTTGCTCACTATCAGCTAGGAAAGCTGTCTTAGCACAACCATTCATTCTTGCACAAATCAAAATCAAGACGAGCCAGATTTAATTTAATATTTTTTCACAGATTATGAGAAAAAAGTTCTAATTTAATTTTTTTATAGATTATGAGAAAAAAGTTTCGCGCTCTATCAGCTAGGAAAGCTGTCTTAGCATAACCATTCATTCTTGCACAAATCAAAATCAAGATGAGCCAGAAGGCTCCATTCTGACAGCTTCTAATGGAGAAGCTACATTTACTGGACATGGGGAAAGTTGCTGGGCTCTAAGGACTGTGCATTTCTTGAACTAGATAAATGGTCTTGGTGTAGCATAATACCAAAACTTCTTGTCGCAGCCCGTAAGGACAGAACTCAATCAGCCTGAAAAGGAAGTCAGTGACTCCGACTCAACACAGGAATGTTCTGTGATTCCTAAAGAAGGATGTAGAAGTGTGGCACAATTCAACCACAGTCTGTGGCCCTGTGCCTCTGCCTTGACATGAGTGGGATTTCCCAGCTGGTCATTTTCTTCTTATCTAAGACATTGGGAACAAATTACTTGACCTCCTCTGGGCTTCAGTACTCCCACTCATCAAATTAGAGGACTGGGCAGTTGCTAGGCTCTCTTTAGGCATCATATTTTAGTTTCTGTGATTTTAAATTTGAGAAGGGGTGTCTAAGGGAGAATACATAGGGGAGGGGGAAAGGCTTATTAAAAGTGTAGTTAGACACTGAATTTTTAAGAATTGCATTTTGTAATAATACCTTTACCTAATCAGGACTGACAATCTTACCTGATGACAGCACCTGGAGGAATGGCTGCATTCAAAAATAAAAATGAAATAAAACAAGACCTTATTTGAACTTAGCAATAATGCTGATTCCTCTTTTTGATTTGAGGAGGTTATAGCTGTTGTAAATGCTTGAATTGGGTCTGCCCAGGCAAAACGGAGTCAAGAGTCCATGTCGGATGAATTTTAACAATGTAGACAATAGAAAGGGTTGCTTAAACTGCCCCTCTTTTACCAAAACACATTTACAAATGAAAGAACAACACTTCCATTTTTTAAAAACATTTTTTGAGATGAAGTCTTGCTTTGTCACCCAGAGTGGAGTGCAGTGGTGCGATCTTGGCTCACTGCAAACTTCGCCTCCCGGGTTCAAGTGATTCTCCTGCCTCATCCTCCCGAGTAGCTGGGACTACAGGCGCCCACAACCATTCCTAGCTAATTTTTGTATTTTTAGTAGAGACAGGGTTTCACCATGTTGGCCAGGCTGGTCTCGAACTCCTGACCCCAGGTGATCCGCCGACCTCGGCCTCTGAAAGTGCTGGGATTACAGGCGTGAGCCAACACGCGTGGCCAAAAAATTTCCATTTTTAATTGCAGGGTCTGGGGAATTAAAATGCATCCGTAATTTCTTGCATCTCTCCGCTCGGGCTTGCATGAATGCAGAGGGATGGGGAGGACTTCTTGAGGCAAGCATCCCCCTCTTGTCGCCGGCCATCTGGAGAGAGAGGGCTGTGATTTATCTCACTTTAATCAGGAAGGACCCGATGGGTGGATGGAGAGGTCTGATGGCTTTGTTGCTCCATGTGGGAAAGAAACGGACAGAGTGAATTTGTGTATGATCCCTAAGGAGAAAGCGTCTTTGTGCTCCATTTCTTTTTGACCTGGAGCCCCTGAAAGCAAGCTAGTTACAAGTTGAAATAGGCCGTTTCTAAAGTGTGATTTTGTTTGTGTATGAGCCTTGATTACAAAGGGGAAAAAACCCGCTTAATTTACATACACCTCATGTAGTGCAGGATCCCCTGGGCTGTCTTTTCAGGTATCAGGAAACTTTGATGAAAGTCGCTTGTCTCATCTAGGAGTCATTTCATATTGTTTAGCAGAGCCTGGTATTAACATTTCCTTCCAAGTGTTTACTGGAATCTGTGTGTTCCCTTCAAGTGATGCATACTAGGTGCACAGGCTTCCTGCCACTGTCATCCTAATCTTTCCGTGCAGACAGGAGCAGAGGGGAGAGCGCTGAGCCAGGCCCCAGCTTGCTTTTCTTTCCTGACTCAGCCCGGCTCCGCTGCACTTCTCAGCTCTTGCTGTAGGTGGTGCTGTTTGACCATTTTCTTCATGTGACCCTCCACTCGGTAATATAAATTCATTAGGAGGATGACCTGATATCAAAAAAAATTCCTTTTGATTAGTAGAATCAACTTGTTTCTTCACACGATACTCTTCCCACTGAGACACATGGAGACAATTCTGACTCCAGGTTTGCAACCTTGAGATTTCTCTCAGATGCAATAAAAAAAACAAAAAAGCATTTTGAGTGGCACAGTGATGCCTAGTGCATGATCATGTTTGTCTGCTCAAACATTAAAGGGAAACTGGTGGGTTTGAGGATGCCCAGCAGCATGACAGCTGCCAATGTAAATGAGCTGTATAGAGAAAGAGGGGGCGGGAGGGGACTACAAACTTCAGAATATGAGCTGATCGTTTATAAGTTAAAAAAAAAAAAAAAAAACAAGTCAAAAGGGAGCCCAGGATGGTGCAGGAAAAAGGAGAAAGGAAGATTTTCCTTGCAGCGAATCAGGAGAGTTCATAAGGGCTGATTACATGAGTGGAAGCCTTAAGTTCTTTTTTTTAAAAAACGTGAAAGTTTGCATGTATGTATGTATGGCTTCGTGTATTACCATTATTATTGCAATCAGCAAATGGATTTACTTCCTTTATCTCATGGGCTCCTTCCCACTCACTTCTGGCAGCACATTTTCCTTTCTCCTTCATCCCAGAACATCAAAGAACAGATGCGCTTCCTAACCCTGGCTCCAGGGGACTTTATACATTGTAAACAGTGCACCTCTAACGTGGTTCACCGCTTAGAGAACGTGTGTCCCATTTTAAAACTGTGACTCCTTTATATTTTGCAGTGCTTATTTTAATAAGAGACATTGGACTTGTGACTTATTTTTCATGGAGGAGTGAGCTTAATGGTTGAAAGTAATCGATAAACTTGTTTTTCCTCTGATGCCATCAGCCAAGATCCTATGGCAATAGTAAGAGGATGACACTGGGCTGGCACGCCCTCCATAACATATTTGGACCATGTTTTTCCCCCAGAATGCACATGCAATAGCTTTGGTTTGGTAAGAGAGAGATGGTGTACTTGGTTTCCTTCTGTCACACTTTTGGTGAAATGAATTAGACTTTTAAATCAGGAAATTCAGCGAGATGAGTTAGATTTTTACACAAGAGCAGTGGAGGACTTCCAGCTGGTTGGGGGAATGATACGGAAATATCTTGCTAAATCAGGGTCTGGTGGAATGCTGCTCCCCTGGCAGGCTCCTCTTCACAGGGAGCAATCTGTGGGTTGCTTATAGAACAGAGCGAGCAGGAGGCATAGCATGGTCTTGCTCATGGGAAGACCCGGTGTTCAGATGTTTGTCATTAGGAACTGGGTGTGGGCTTTTTCAAGTTAAACTGAAGCAGCAGTTCTATTAGGAGGAGCCTCCCAGATCAGCATCTTCTGTTTCTGGATACTCTCCCTTTGAAAAGGCAGATTTCAGCAAAAAGCTTTGCTAATGGTGAAATTGCACAACTGAAACCCTATGGGAGCAATGGGAAAGATGGAGAAAGAGGTGGTTATATCATGTACTTCAACAGTTTATTTAGAGGCTGTTGACGTTAGAATAACAAGCCAAGACAAACAAAAATACTCATTTTGGATGAAAATATTGTCTTTTCATGTTATGATAGATAGCTGAGTCCTAAGACTTCTACAGAAACACATTTTCCTAATGAGTGGCTGACTTTTCTGGTTGTGCAAGTAATATCCAAATTATTGTACAAATTTTTGGCTCAGGAGCAAACATTGTATTGCATATTGAGCTAATCACTTGCCCTTTCTAAGGTAAGCCCTTACCTCTGCTTTCCCTTCATCTTGTCATTTCTGTTTGTTGGGTACAGGTTTCCTGTTGGTTCTTTCTGTTGGCTCTGATGTAACATGAATGAAGTTCTTAACATCCTTTCAGACATAAACACAACTTAGCTCATTGTTTCTGAGTTCATATAGAGGTTTTCTTGCCCCTGAGACTTTCGTGTCAGACAGCTGGATGTTGCTGTGTTCAAGGCTCTATATGTTGATTTTGTATCCTACAACTTTACTGATTTCACCTATCAGTTCAGTTCTAACAGTTTTAAAATTTTATTTATTTGTTTTTGTTTTTTAAATATTGTATGTTTCATTTTAGAGTCAGGGGGGTAGATGTACAGGTTTCTTAAACAGGTATATTGCATGGTGCTGAGGTTTGGGCTTCTAATGATCCCACCACCCAAGCAGTGAGCATAGTAATCGATAGGTAGTTTTTCAACCCTTGTTCCCACCATCCTTCCCTCCCACCTTTGGAGTCCCCCAGTGTCTATTGTTCCCTTCTTTGTGTTGAGTTCTAACCTTTTTTTAGTGAAGTTTGTAGGGTTTTCTATATATAACAAGATCATGCCGTCAGTAGAGACAGTTTCATTTCTTCCTTTCCTATTAGGATGCCTTTTATTTCTTTCTTTTGCCTAATTACCCTGAGAAGTGGTGTCTGTGGGCATCCTTGTCTTGTTCCTGACGGTAGAGGAAAAGTTTCAACTTTTCACCATTGATTATGGTGTTAGCTATGGGTTTGTCATATATGGCCTTTATTTTGTTGGGATACAGTCCCTCAATACGTGATCTGTTGGGTGTTTTTTTTTTCACCATGAAAGGGTTTCGAATTTTGTCAAAAGCTTTTTCTATATCTATTGTGATGGCCATATAGTTTCTATCCTTTATTTTTCTAATATGGTATATTATATGTATTGATTTGCTTATGTTGAACCATGACATGATCATGGTGAATGATTCTTTCAATGTGCTATTGAATTTGGTTTGCTAGGATTTTGTTGAGGATTTTTGCATCTATGTAGATCAAGGATATTGGCCTGTCATTTTCCTTTCTTGTAGTGTTCTTGTCTGGCTTTGGAATCAGGGTAATGCTGGCCCTGTAAGATGAGTTTGGAAGTATTCCCTCCACTTCAGCTTTTTGGAAGAGTTTGAGAAGGACTGGTATTCGTTCTTCTTAAAATATTTGGTAGAATTAATCTGGGAAGCCATCTGGTTTTGGGTTTTTCATTGATAGGAGACATTTTCTTACTTGCTTGCTATTACATTCAACCTCCTTGCTTGCTATTAGTCTGTTCAGATTTTTAAATTTCTTCATGAGTCAATCTTGGTAGGTTTTATGTGTCTGGGAATTTGTCCATTTCTTCTAGATGATCCAATTAGTTAGTGTGTAATTATACCTAGCAGTTTCTTAGGATCCTTTGTATTTCTGTGATATTGGCTATGATGTTTCATCTTTCATTTCTGATTTTATGCTATATTGAAAACATGAGGCATAGCAGGTAGGGGGCATTGGTCGGGACTTGGGGTATAAACTGGCAGATGTTAAGGTGGGTGATTCTGGTTAACTCAGAAATTCCGAAGTCCCGTGTGGAAGAATTAACTGCCTGTACTCACCTAGTAATGTATATCCTTGGTCAAAAAAGATCCAGCTGAGAATGTTGGATGAAGGGACCAAATCAATATTCATCATTATATTGAAAACAAGTCAGATTGGCTGTGGTCTTTTGACAGCAGGTCAGTGGCTAAGTCTATTTGAACAAAGTTAGGGCAGGTTCAAGGGAGAATCCTGAGATCGGTATTCTTTGTTCCATACAAACTTGCCTTTCAGTTTCTTCTCCCCATGCCTCCAGGATGTCCCTGCACAGCCCGTAGGGCCCCCTCCTTCAGTACCTTGCCTTACGAAGGGGAGAAAATGAGTTTTCCAATGTTAGCATATATTTAGCCTTCCAAAATTTTCTATTTCTATTTTAGGGGAGCTCTAGGAAAACAGCAGATTACTCTAAATCCCCAGGTAAAAATCTGAAACGGTGGAATTTCATATGACCAGGAGACATATTTTGGGGCAAGTGGGCTTTTCACAATCACTTGGACATGAAGGCATCTGCTTCTTCTATGCCTAAAATAGTCCTTCAATGTAGTAGTTTAATTCCTCTTCCTCTTTTTCAAATTTCAAGACAATACATGTAGTGACTGAACAATTTGGATCCAAGTTTCACTATTTAACTGCCAGTGTGACCTTGGGCGAGTCACTTAATCTTTTCAAGGCTCAATTTCATCGTGTAAAGTAGAAGTACAAACAAACCCTGACTTAGAATACTTTGACTTATGAGTTTTCAACTTTAAGATAGTTTGAAAGCAATACACATTCAGCAGAAGCTGTACTTTGAGTACTCATACAACCATTCTGTTTTCCACTTTCAGTACAGTATTCATTATATTACATGAGATATTCAAAGCCCACTTTATTATAAAATGGGCTTTCTGTTAGATGATTTTGCCTAACTGTAGGTTAATGTGAGTGTTTAAGGTAGGCCGAGCTAAGCTATGATGTTTAGTAGGTTAAGTGTATTAAATGCATTTTCAGCTTACAATATTTTCATAAGTTTATTGGAATATAACCCCATTGTAAATTGAGGGGTATTTGTAATAATGATATCTCTTCAAGGAGACTTTGTGAGCCTCTCATAGGAAAATGCATACACAGATGCATATAAATATATAATCTTTCTTTTCCATACATATGATATTCTGTAAGGATATTCAAAAATCTGGAAACAGTTGCCTCCAGGGAGATAAATGGTAGTGGGTTGGGAAACTTTTAACTGTATACGCTTTTGTACCTTTTGCATTTTGAATCAGATGAATGTATAATCTACATAAAATATTAAGATTAAAACATCACCGAATAACTTATCAGGAGTTTGGTGAACATAAGGGAAGGCCACCTATGGTGGCTGTATTTTATTCAGTGTTGGTCACTGTTGGGCACTTCATAGAGCTTATTTCATTTCATCCTCACAAGCGCCGTAGGAGGAAGGGGCCCCAGAGGGATTCATGGTTAGAATAGCAGAGTAGGAGCATTTGGCAGCTATATTCTGTGTAGGTGATAACTTTAAAGATATTTTTGTTATATTCAAACATACAAAAAATATAGAGAAGCAGTTTTCTATAGTTATTAAATATTCTTAATGGGTAGTCACAGAAATTATCATCCAAAGTGGGATATTCTTGAGAGAAAAAGGAGGTTCTATTTATAATTATGGTGGGATAACAAACTTAAGATGAACAGCTCTGGACAAACTGGGTTGTATGGTCCCTGGAAAACAAGGATTACTGTAAATGTGAGTCCCGCCTTGTGCTTCTCTCTGTCCCACCAAGAAAATATGATCTTGATACAGATGTTCATTGTGTCAAGGCAACCATGGCAACCATGATCTAGATACACTGTTCAAGTTTTATGCTGATCCTACCTAGGTATGTCTCAGGAACTTTCCAGAGTTTCCTTTGAGTGCTTCTAAATTTTGCATAAATGGTATGTTGTCCCTTGTCTCTTTTTAAAACCAATAAGCCATTTTCCCTTCTTTTCCTGGAAAATTAAAGGAACAAAGACCAGGAAATAACAACGTATTAGCTAAGGTTCTGTTGATTGAAAGCAACAGAACCTAATTCTGGCTAGCTTAAACCATGCTAGGATTTAATGAAGAATACTGCAGAATCTTAGATATCTTATGACTGGGAAAGAGGAGGTTCAGGCAGTTCCTGGGATGTCAGCAACAGGTAGCTGTCAATTAACTGCCCCCACACCACCCACTGCTGCCGTCATCAATATAGCACACCACGATGGCTCCCAGCCTCTGTACGTCTGGGTTCCAGTGTTCAAATTCTAGAGACAGCAAGAGAAATCCCATTGAGTCAGGGATCCTTCCCTGGGTCACACTCCCTGCATATGGTCAGAAATGCAGGATTATGTACTAAAGACACAGCTAAAGAGGACCCACTTCACTGTTTTGGGACCATTTGCAGGGGAGGCAAAATTATGAGCTACTCACTTAAAGAGGTGATAACCATAAGTTTGCAGGAAAAAAAAAAATTGGAGAAGAGAAGGATAACACTATCCTACGGTTTCTTCTGAAAATGGACGAAGGGAACAGCATTTCCATTTGGAAATTCTCTCCTGGCATTTCAATATTTATGGATTCTGAATTCTGAGAAAAATCAGTTGAGAAATTAGGAAAATGGGAAGGAACATTCTAATTTTCCTGTGAATATTACAGCTTAATAGTCAGTATAGAGAACTTGCTGGCTTGAAGAAATGCACTGACTTCAAGTCAAGCAAGATGAGGAAGCACTGACATGTGGAGATGAAAGTTAAGGTGAACAGGACAGGAGCAGTAAAGGAGCCTCAGTCAGACTTTCTTGTATCTGTTGCTGTGTTACAAGTGTGTGTTCATGGCCTTGTCCACTGCTAACAGTGAACCATTTCTGCAAATAAATATTAATGTGTTCCTAGGCATAGTATATGTTTTACAAATCCTATGAGAGGTTTTCTAAGAAATGCCAAGTTTTAGAAACAAAATATGCCCTTAAATCGGCAATTTTGACAGTTGCTTCTTTCTAGTGCTATTCATCTTGCCAGGAGATCAGAATGTTATGTTATTTAAATGGTATTGGAGGGGATGATTGATGCCTTGTATAACAATGTCATGTAAACAACGATTAAAGCATTAAGTATTTGTGGTGTTACCTTTCAATCTTTAAAGGACTTTTCTTTAGCATTTATTTTGTGATAATATTCATTTCTTTTTAATGTTTTCTCTATTAATGCTATTGGATTTTATAATCTTGTTACAATATGTTGGCTCCTAATAATAAGAAATCATCATTTGTTATCATATCTTTTAAAAACAGAAGACTACTAAAACTTTTCATATAATCCTGTTACAGAAAAAAACGACTATTTGCTTGTTATTATAGTCATTTATTATTTTTCAAAAACTTGTAAGTGAAGTGTTATGAAAATCATATGAATTTGGGAATTCCCAAGCATTCTCAGAAATTCTATTTCCTTGTTCCCAAATCCCAATGATTAATATCTGCCAGGAGTCGGAAAACAGTGAAAGGAAGTAACATCCTATGTTGGATACCTGGTAGGGTTAGTGAAGAAACGTTATTGCTGAGCTCTGTGTTACGCTCACGAATGATGCCATTGAGGAAGTCACGCTTGTTGAAAGGAACGCAGATACACAAAGAGTTTTGCTGCTGTCTGTTGGATAAGAACCCCCTGGTCGATTTCAGCTCCTACTGCAAGTTACAAAAATCAATCCAATGATAAATGAAAAGTGCCCAGTGTGCTGGGAAATAACTTATTTTTTGGCTTCAGAGGAAATTTTAGAAACAGTGCCAGGTGAAACGTAAAAACAAACTACGAAGACGTTCATGAATTTCCCTCTGAAGCTGACAGCCGTATTTTAGCAGATGGAACTCCTACTATTAGCCCAACTCTTGGGTTGAAACAGTGTGTCCAGGAAACCCTATGTTAAAATGCAATGTGTTGGGGATATTGTTCCTCTATTTGCTTGAGTTAATTTTCAAATTAGTGTACTCTTGCTTAGCTGTGCTCTGAGGGAATGAACAAAAGATTGGTAAACTCTGATGGAGAACAATGGTCAGGCAGGGCACATAGAATCCCTGGGGATGGTGGTTCCTGGCAAATGGGGGAGGAGGACCTGAGCCAGGCTTGGGCTGGGCTGGAGGAACATGAAGATGGGATCTACTCACAACCCCCCAAAACTGAGGGGTCCTGGTAACATATTATTTCACCCTCAGCCATGCAAATTCATTATTTTTATGGATAAAATAGTTTTAAAAAACTAATTTACATTGAAATGTTAAAATATTTATATAGAGATTAGAAATATTTATATAGAGATTATTGGGAATCCCCTCCTAAAGCCAAACATAAAAACTACCAAAAAAAAAAAAAAATTCTGTGTAGGCTAAGATTGCAAATGACTGATGGAATGTCATTTAAATTAAACATGGAAAATATATTTCCTCTTTAATAAAGATCTAAATTCTATTCTTTTTAGGAGCCTTCAGAAATGAAATTCAACTATTAAAAAAAGTATAGAGAAGCCTTTAGAAAAGAAACTTTTCTTTTGCTGTATTATATATTAAAGAACTTTGATGAGAATAGTTCTAAAGTGTTTAATAATCGATTCGACTGATGTTTCTAGGTATTGTGGGGAACACCTAGAAATTAAATCTTCATCTTTGGCAGATCAGAGGCCTATTATTTTTAGGTAAAACAATTAAAATCTGCTTTTAATAAATCACAAATTTTGCAAGTTAGCCATTAATAGTAAGTGCTTTTCAAAGTTTGGCCCAATACATGAAAAAGCCAGAAAAACATACCTGCATTAGTTTTGCCCATCACCTTCCTATGCTGGCCTCAGGAGATTTATTAACAGCATTCAATATTTTAGGTAGGCTGGATGTGGTGGCTCATGCATGTAATCCCAGCACTTTGGGAGGCTGAGGTGGGAGGATGGCTTGAGACCAGGAGTTCAAGACCAGCCTGGTCAACCTAGTGAGCCCCTCGGTCTCTCTGAAAAGAAAAAAAAATTAGGTATCCTGTGGCTACCTCCAAAAACAAACTCCAGAGGAACTGAATTTTTTTTTTATTTCATGTATTGGGATAATGGCTTCTTTTGCAGTTACTTACGAAGAATTTAAGGGTCAGTAAAAATATTTTTTCATCCTTAATGACATGAATTCTCTAATTTGTGTGTGATATAATGCTAGATATTGTGCCAAAAGTGTTACATAGACATAATCCATGCCCATTTTCAAAGATAATACTAATATAGAGAATAAGAATCATTATTATTGTAGTAATTATTGTTTTAGTAATAGTAGTAATAATCAAAACAATTACATCAAACACTTATTAAACCCTTATTATGTGATAGGTACTGTGTAAGCAATTTCCACATATTAGCTCCTTAAATGTGATCACTAACCCCATGAGGTAGGTAGCATTATGTCCATTTTATAGATGCAGAAACTGAGCTTTGAAGAGGGAAAGCAACTTGCCCAAGGCCATGCAGGCAGTCATTGATAAGGGTGGGGAGCGAGAAGTTGAAGTCTGAGATGTAAGTTCACAGACACGAGTACACAAACACGTACAAGATACTCGTATGACATGTGGGGTTGCTTGAAATATGTAATTGACTTTCCCCAGCACAAGAAAGTGTTTGGACAGATTTCAAAGGGATCTAACACCTCCTCAGAGGACTGCCCTACGACATTTTTCCGTGTGCTTTTCTGCCTCTTGTCCTATACTTTTGGCATTTCTTCTGCTCTTAGAGGCAATGAGTCAACAGCATATTTTAAGCACCTCCTGTGTGCATAGAAGTGGCCCCTGACTCAATGGGAGTGTATAACTACCATGGGCCAAATCAGTGTGCTTTCCTGTTAGCCAGGGGATTATAGAAGAACACGCTCCCCTGATTCCAACAGAACTTGCTGCCACTCTGATGTCTTCATTGTAAGGCCTCTAAATGAATGTTCAAGAAATTCATGTTAAAGGCACGTGTCATATGTGTAACTTGTAAACATTTGTGTACTTGTCTCTGTGTCCTTACACCTCAGCCTTCAACTCTTGTTTTTACCTTTATCAATGACTACCTGTGTGCTGTGTGGCTTTGGACCAATTGCTCACCCCCTCTAAAGCTCAGTTTCTGCATCTGTAAAATGGATATAATGCCATATATACATAGATATACATACACCAATATATATACACACATATATATGTGTGTATATACATATATATATAATATACAAACTGAAATATATAGTTATATAAATATTTCAGTTTAAGTTTCAAAAATCACTGGAGGGTATTTTTATAATACCCTTCAGCAATTTTACCTGCTGCCTTTGCACATTCTGGTGCATTTCTAAATGGAAGTCGGATAGAGATTAATCTTTTAATGCATCATAAATAAAAAAGAAAATCTCAGAATGATGTAGCTGGAGAGGACCCTGGGGATCTAGTGTTTCATGAAAGATTAATGTCCTTGATCTGATTGTAAGTGTTTTGGAAAAATCTTCCATGGTCAAATAAAACTTGGCAATGTTGGATTAAAGTTAAATAGGTTTTTTTTTCCTGCAGAACTTCATAGTCTTTAATATGCTAATATGTTTTGTGAATCTACAAGGAATGAAGTGTTTCAATACTTATTTTACGCAGATTCTCATTTTGGGACAGGCTGGTCAAGCTGAGTCAGCTAGTATATTCTCTAGATGGAGATGATGGCTGATGCCTTTTTGAGAGCAAGAGAGTCCCCAGGGGAAGCAAGGGTATATCAGTTGCTCCATTTCATGCCAAGGATCCTCAGTCTTTAGAGGCTCAGAGAAGGCTGAAAGGCTACTCTAGGCTATCAGGGCTACCATTCATTGTGACCCATGCTACAGAGAAGCTTTGAGCTCAGTGCAAAGGAGTGACCAGCCCTTGAGAATCAGGAAAATTTATTTATTCCTGACCTAGTCCACTGAGGACATACAAGGAATGGGGCAGGGGAGTGTCACCAGCTATGGTTACAAGCTAGTCTGATTCTCTTTCATTAAGAAAACTGGTCCCTGTGAGTTTAGATTGGGAAGCACCAGGTTAAAAAATTTTTAGGCCAGGAGTGGTGGCCACTGTACTCCAGCCTGGGTGACAGAGTGAGAATCTGTCTTAAAAAAAAAAAAAAAGTTAAGTGATGTCTTCTGTTGAGGACCTCTCAGAACTTCTAATATGAAAGTGTGCATTGTGAAGAATGGGAGTAGAGTGTACAGGAGTTTTAAAAGCTACTTGGTCATGAAACTCTTGCTTTGTGCAGGATTCGAGGGGCACTAACATTCTGAGGAAAATATTTTGGGAAACATTGATCTAATCCAAACTTCTCATTTTACCAGCAAACAACTGTGGGGCCCTCTAAGTTTCCTTTCTCCATCATTGTGACAAATTCATTGGAATTAATTCAATTAAACCTGGGGTCAGCTTTGAAGAGATTTATTTAGCAGGTAAATCTGTTTTGTACATTTTGAGGGAGTTCTGAGTTTCCATAGTCAAAAACCACAGATCAATTTAACCAACTTTTATGGAATATCACCTATGGCCCAAAGACCCTTTAGCTACAGTGATGGTCTACAAAAATATAAACTGTAATTCTTGCAATACAGGAGATTAGTAATAATGGTAAATATAATGATGATGACACCATGAATAGCTAACATTTATTGAATGCCTTTCTATTAGTCAGGCACTTTACTAAGTATTTTAATCCTCCCAACAATTTATGAGGTAGGGATTATAATAATTCCCATCTTATAATGAGGACACTGAGGTTAGGAAATTATCTTAGCCTAAATGTTAAGTATAAGCATGAATAGAAAGGTGTTATCAGCCTATAAGACATTCCTTTATGAGTGATACAAAGTCCTATATAAATTCAGAGAAAAGAAAATTGGTTTTAGAAATCCTTGATCAGTGAGTGTGAAGCATGTGGTGGCCCGGTTACTGTTTGGTTGCCCATCTGTCCTCCCTCTGGGGATCAGCACCCCCTTACTTTGGAAGAATTGTTCTCCTTTTCACTGTAAGGTTCTTTCTGACTATGCGATGGGGCACATTGCCTCAAACTAGCCCTGTTCCAGTCTTTGAGAACCTTGAAATTGGAACCAAGGGAAGAGGATTGCCTCTTGAATGGTAATTCTCTAAAATCTAGTCTGAGGTGCTGGTGCCTAATCCCTGGGTCTGTGGAAGGAGCTGGGCTGTGAGAGGGGAGAATGATGTTGATGTCAAGAGAGAGGCAGGTGCTAGGAGCAGAGAGATGGAGGCCTGGAGGGTTTCTGGGCTTCTCTGAGGCTTAGGGTTTGGATCATTGTCTTCGTTACTGGAACAAAGGATTTACCATACCTGCTCTTCTGGGAATGAAACTGTCCTGCTTTGCAAAATAAAGTGTCATTAGAAAGAGATCTTAAAAACCCCACACCATAGACAGGTGCACAGATCCGTAGAAGTGTTAAAGTTCTGTCTGTTGGATGCTAAGCCAAGACTCTTAAGTATGTTCTAAAGAGAAACTGGTGTGTGTAGGCTGTGCACTCCCAGGGAGATAAAAAGTTAGGAACTTTATGGGTTGGGCTTGGTGGCTCCCACCTGTAATCCCAGCACTGTGGGAGGCTAAAGTGGGCAGATTGATTGAGCTGAGGAGTTCGAGACCAGCCTAGGCAACATGGTGAAACCCCATGTCTACAAAAGCTACAAAAATTAGCTGGGCGTGGTGGCATGTACCTGTAGGCGGGAGGATCGCTTGAGCCCAAGAGGGAGAGGGTGCAGTGAGCCATGATTGTGCCACTGCACTCCACCTGGGTGACAGGAACTTTATGGGGAATGGGATCTTGGAGACTGAGTAGAGACTAGAGGAAAAAAAAAAAAAAACTACCTCCCCAACTGGCCACACTACTCTTTTAAAAAAATGTTAATTGACAAATTAAAATTGTATGTATTTACGGAGGTATAATGTGATGTTATGATATATGTATACATTGTGGAATAATTAAATCCAGAGAATTAATAGATTCATCACCTCAACACCTATCTTTTTTGTGGTGAGAACATTTGAAATTTATTGTCTTAGCAATTTTGAAATACACAATACTTCATTGTTAACTACAGTCACCATGCTGTGCTGTAGATCTCAACAAAATGTATTCTTCCTGTCTCAACTAAAACATTGTACTCTTTGACAACATTTCCCCATTCCTCTCACCCCCTCCAAAAACACCCATTCTTTATGTTGAAGAGAATGGCTAAAAAGTCCCAGCAGGTTTCAACTGACGGCTTCAGTGGTTGTCCCGTCACACTTCAATGTTATTAATAGAAAGGGGAGGGGCAATACATAATTCGGACAGGCGGAAAGTACCATTGTAACCACTTTCCTGACTTCGCAGAAAAAGTCCTCTTGTTTTCATCTGTAAAATGGGAACTGCGTGAATACCATTCTTCTTTTCTTCAGCCTCCAAGGAAAAAACAGATGCAAAGCCTTTTATCAATTGCAAAACAGTATACAATGTGTGTTATTACTCACAGTTGTCTTACTGTGACCAAACACTTTATAAGCCTGCGGCAAGTCAGCCTTACTCTCAGGAAGTGGACAATATTTGGGGAAGGAGAAGCAGCAGGATCTTTCAGGACAGTAGCCTTGGTGGGTCCAAAAATTCCTTGAGCGAAATGGGAGACAAAACTTTCTTCCTGCTTTGGGGTTTATCCTGTTAGTCTTTTCTCTCTTCACTCCTATTTTCTATGGAGAATTTCCTGGTTTTGGAGTTTGGGTGCGTTTTATGGAGAGGAGGCAGAACATCTTTAGCTCCAGCAGAATGAAAGGATACATGCAAAGGAACCTAGCACAGTATGTGGTACCCAGTTCCCCTTTAACTTGGCTTTATTCATTCACTCCTGGTAGGGCATTAATAAGGGATTTAGCCCCCTCCTATTGAAAACGATTAATTCAGGGAAGAGTTCAGATAGTGTGGACAGATACAGTGTAGGCCAAGCCTGTTTCTAAGGCAGGAGCTGGGCAGGGAGGGTGAGAAGGGCGAGAAGAATAGAGAAATATGTGTCGTCTGTGTTGCTGCTGTTGCAACCACCACAACAAACAAACAAGTGAAAAAAAAAAAAAAAAAAGAATTGTCCATACCGGAAAGTGTGCTGTTTTGGAGGAGGCTGGGGAAAGTGTGGATGGCTCGAGTGGGTCCTGTTGGACTGAAGTCTGACAGTGGTGATTCCCTTCAACAAATGGTCGGGGTGGGAGGGTACACACACACATACACACACACACACACCCCCCACACACGCAGCGCCCAGCCTCCGATTTCAGCGCTGGCAGGAGATAACCATTCTTAGCTCGCCTTTCCAGGGTTATTTTTGGCTGAGGCTGTTCGCTGATGGCAAAAGGTTTCAGCCCCCTCCCAAATCCCTCCCCGTGCTTGTTCTAAAGAGAAACTGGTGCGTGTAGGCTGCGCACTCCCAGGGAGACAGGGAGACGGGCCTGGCGCCGGAGAGGAACCCGGACTCTGCCCAAAGTCTCGCCGCCCGCCGGCTGTTTTCTGGCGGAGGGTGTGCCCCGGAGGGCGGCGATCGCGCGTGAAGGCTGGGGCCAGGCGCGGGTGCAGGCGTCACCGGGGTCGGGCTAGCAGGCCCTGGAATCAGGCTTTTGGGACACCCCGAAAGTGAGTCCAACTTGGGGAGAAACTGAGGGCACCTCGGGCGGTCTGGCAGCGGAGAAGGTGGGCGGGAGAAAACTTTACAGGAGGGCAGAAGCAATCTCCGCCGAGGGAGTCAGCGAGCGGCCGCGCGGAGAGGAGGGGCGGGCGGTCCCCAGGCGGGCGGGCGCAGTGCGCCGACCTGCCGGAGAGGGGGCCCGGGCGCGAGGCGGAGTCCCGGCGCGCGGCCAGGCTGGCGGAGGCCCCCGGCAGGCTGCAGATTCCCTCCGGCCCCGGGAGCCGCAGCAGGACCGGCCAGGAGGCGCCACGGAGGGGAGTCCCATCCCGGTGCTGACAGTGCCCACCGCGCCCTACGAGGACCGGCGGCCGGCCGGCGGCGGGGTTCTGCGGCGACCTACCGGCCTCTTCGAGGGCCAGCGCAACTACCTACCCAACTTCATCCAGAGCGTGCTGTCGTCCATCGACCTGCGCGACAGTCGGGGCTGCCCCACGGTGGTGGGCAGCGACGGCAGGTACTTTAGCAGGACGGCCATCGAGATCGTGGTGCAGATGGCCGCGGCCAACGGGGTGAGTGTCCGGATGCCCCTCGCTTCCTGCCGCGCTGCCGCCATGCCCTCTGCTAGCCCTTGTCCCCCTGCTGCCTCCGGGCCCAGCTGGGAGGCCCCTGCCCGGCCCCAGCTTTGCTTCCTCACTCCCGCGTCCTCACCCTCCAGCGCCCCACTCCCGCCGCGCTCGCAGCCTCCCCGGCGCACCCCGGACACTGGGTTCTATTAGTACCCACCGCCCCCAAAAGTCTTGAGGGGTGTCCGTCGTTCCTGGAGCCACTCCGGGCGCCCTGGACTCTTCTCCGACTCTGCACACATCCCGCACCTGCTCATTTTTCTTTCGGACATTCTCTTACCCGGCCCTGTAGATTCCAAGGCAGCTCCCAGTTTTCCATATTGTTCCCAACGCGTTCACTGCCCACAGTCCCCACACAAACTTCTTTCCCAGGCTCACAACATAGTCCCTCTGCCCCGTGCCCTTTTTGCAATAATCCGCCAGTCCCCTAAGTCTTAGCTCTGCCTATTTAACAGTAGTGGTGTCTCAGAACACACACACACACACACACACCCACACACACACACACACACACACACACACACACACACACGATCCCTGACATATTTGGCAAGAGTAGGCCCTGAAGGTTTTTAATATTTTGGTTCTTTAACCCAGTGGAATTACTGAATGATTTATTTAATTAGGGTAGGGATGGAGTGGATCCATTTGTTTGATGCTAAACAGCCTGAGCTCGCAGTTCCCAGGGGGCATATCTCTAAATGGTCTGAAATGAGACTTGCAGGGGTTTTCTTAATGCAATTCCCAACTTCTCTCCAAATGCCTTTTGACATTTGACAACATTTCATGCCTCTTCCCCTTTCGCTTTTCATCCTGGTTTTCTCTCCCTTCTCCCACGACCTCGGTAGTCTTCTGCAATCCAGATTCTCAGACTTCGGGTTTTTCTCCCTCTGCCCCTTTCCTCTCTGTCCTATAACTAGAGGCACCTTTTGGCATAGACCCGTATCCCAGTTTCCTCTTTCCCAGGTCCAGCAGCATCTCAAGGACATCTACAAGAGGGATACCTAACTTCAGGGGTCTCTGAATGATATGTGGGAAACATCGTCTAAAAAAGTAATTTTATCCTTATTCATGCAACCAGACCCATACTCATAGAACTTTTCTTTAAGGGGAGTGTCTTGCAGATGTATAAATGAGTGTTAACATCTTTAAAAGCGAAACTGAACAATTCCCTGGCATTTGAATTCCCTCCTTCCTTCCCAACCCTCTCCTTTTCATTTTCTCATTTACTATTAAAAACATTTTTAAAGGATCTCCATGCTTCATATTTATCTACTATAATTCCTCCTTCTCGGTGTTGCAGGGATGGGGAAAGAGGATTTTTTAAAAAACACAATAAAAAGCAATTGGGAGAAACAGGGCCAGTGGTGTTGGGGTGGGTAGTGGAATTGTGATTTTTGACTCCAGTAGACAATGATGCTGGATATATGGGGTTTGATTTCTCTCTGGCTCCTCACTTGAGATTGATGAAGTTTGGCTAGAATCAGGGAGTTGAAGAGAGGTTGACAAATGGTCTTTCACTCTTCTCTGACAGGCTGTTCCTGTGGAGTGATGGAGAATAATGAGCCTTGGGAGAGCTATGGGAGCCCTCATACTCCTTCCTGAGCCAATTTTTTAGGGAGTGAGAGAAACATGGCCTGTCCAATACTTGTTGTGGGTCAGGATATTTTTGAAGCTACGGTTGTTGATTTGCATGGGAAAATTATTATGTCTTATTATTTCTTGTCCCACTTTACCATAAGGGCTCCTCAGCTTCTTACTTCAATGGGTCTTCCATGACAAACACACTTTATTAACTCTAAGAGTGGAATTTATTTTAACAGATAATTAGCATAGGTCAATATATGCTTAAAATAGAGTCAAATTAAACCTACTAGCTGTTATAAAGGACAGCTGACAAAATCCACATAGAAGCATCGACTCTTAAATAATCTGAAAGTACTACTTCTAAGAGGGGCGGGCATGGGTGAAGGGAATGGTGGACATGTTTCAGAATTTCAAACGCCAACTTTAACCAATCGTTTCCTCATTTTGTTCACCTTCTTGGGGGCTTATGCTAAAGTGAAGTGAATAGCCATAAGGCTGGCTTCAGGAGAAAGGTGGTCTAAAAGAACTGGATAATTATAAGCAAAATTGGTCTCGAATGATTGAAAATTGATGACAATGTGCTTGTCTCCTGATTTGGCATCCTGAGTTAGACTCAGGAATACTGAACATGGATCCCAAAGGCTTTGGTCTTTTTTGATATCCTATTGGATAATCATAAGCAGGCTAGAAAAATAGGAAACTAGAATTTATTCTCTTTGAACTGACAAATCTGACCAGTGGGCTGCATTCTCTATATCTGAAAAATCTTGGTTTTGATTGAAAAAGTTAATTTTACAAAGCAATTTTCTTTTTTTAAATTAAATTTCATTTTTTTTGAGACAGGGTCTCACTTTGTTGCCCAGGCTGGAGTGCAATGGTACAGTCTTGGCTCACTGTAGCCTTGACCTCCCCAGATTCAGGTGATCTTCCCACCTCAGCCTCCTGAGTAGCTGGGGCTATAGGTGCACGCCACTACACACAGCTGATTTTTGTGTTTTTACTACTCATAGGGTTTCTCTGTGTTGCCCAGTCTAGTCTCAAACTCCTGATCTCAAGAGATCTGCCTGCCTTGGCCTCCTAAAGTGTAATGAACCACCATGCCCAGCCTACAAAGCAATGTTCTAGGAAAAACTACAGTTACTCTTTGATTATGTAATTGCTGGAGAAGAAAAGCATGGCATTTCTAAAATGATGAACTATATTACTTATATTTTAATATCTCATAAAGTTTGAAATAGACATTTCAAACATAAACATGTATAAAAATTTTTATAAATTAAAAATATAAAATCAAAAACATTTTAAAATTATTTTATTATAAAATTATTATAGAATCAAAAACATTATAAATTTAAACAACTTTTTAAAAAATTTATTTTGGGATTTCCCATGGAGTGATGGAGAATAATGAGCCTTGGGAGAGCTATGGCAGCTCTCATACTCCTTCCTGGGCCAACTTTTTTAGGAAATGGGAAAAATATACCCTGTTCAATGTTTCTTGTGGGTCAGGATATTTTTGAAGCTATAGTTGTTGATTTGCTTCAAACTTTAAAAAATTTATTATAAAATTATGGGATGTAAAAAAATGTATTATAAAACTTTGAAATTTTCAAACTTTCAGAAAAGCAGAGAGATGAGATTAACGGCACTCACAGGCAAGCATAGAACATAGATTGTAAACATTTTGCTATATTTGTGTCATGACTATTTTTCACTTGTGTTTGAAAGTATATTAAAGAAAATATTTTACCCCAAAATTCTTTAGTACAGATTTCTAAAAAATAAGAACATTTTCCTGTATAGTTACAAAATCATCTTTTCAAACAAAATAAAAAATGGCTTTTTAATATCATTTATTACCCAGTCCACATTCAGATTTCCTCAATTATTATGAAATGTCCTTTTATTTTTTGAGACAAAGTCTTGCTCTTTCACACAGCCTGAAGTGCAGTGAAACAATCATAGCTCATTGCAGCCTCAAACTCCTGGGCTCAAGTGATCTTCCTGCCTCAGCTTCCTGAGTAGCTAGGACTATAGGTGCACACCACCATGCCCAGCTAATTTATAGTTTTTGTAGAGATGGAGGTCTTACTACGTTGCCCAGGCTGGTCTCAAACTCCTGGCCTCAAGTGATCCTTCCAGCTTGGTCTCCCTGAAATATCTTTTGTGGCTGGTTTGCTCAAATTAGTTTCTTCTAATCAAGGGACACACATTGCATTTGATTATTTAGCTCAAGACGTTTTTAACCTGGAAAATACCCATACTCTTTGTTTATGTATTCATTTAGTGAAATTGACTTGTTGAAAAACTAGTCAGTTGTCCTGTAGAATATTTCCCCTTCTGGAATTTTCTGGTTGCTTTTTATGGTGTCATTTAACTTTTCACCCTGTTTTTTCCTGGTTAACTGGAAGTTAGTTCTAAAGGCTTTTAGGCCTGCTATAACAAAATACCAAAAACTGGATGACTTATAAAGAACAGAAATTTATTTCTCACAGTCCTAGAGGCTAGGAAGTTTAAGATCAAGGAGCATGTGGTTTTGATATCTGGTTAGGACCAACTTTCTGGTTCATAGATTGGCCTTCTTGCTGGGCCCTCACATAGTGGGAGAGACTAGCTAGCTCTCTGGGGCCTCTTTTATAAGGGCACTAATTCCAATTATGAAGCCTCTGTCCTTATGATCTAATGACCCCCTAAAGGCCACACCTTTTAATACCAGCACCTTTGGGGTTAGGATGTCAACATATTAATTTTGGGAAGACATACACGTTCAGCCCATTGCAAGGTTTAGTTAGATTCAGGTTCAACTTCTTTTTTTAAAGACTATTTCATAGGCAATAATGTGTATTCACATCCCATCATTAGTGATGGTGAGATGATCGCAAGGTTAGGGTGATCACTGCCTGTCTCCTCTGCTATATTCCCCCTTGGGTCAAGCCAGTAGTCTGCGATGTGAACTTTGTACCATGTGTATATTCAGTTATATTCTCTATCAATAGTTACTTGATTGTTTTAGCATTTATTAATGATCCTTGCTTGAGTTGATTATTTCATTAGGGGTTTCAAAATGGTGAATTTCTAATTCTCTAATTCTATCTACATGTTTTAGCTGGCATTTTTCTATAAGCAGACCATTTTCTTCACAACTGGGTTATTTGGCTACCCTGAAACATAGTTCCTTCCGGGAAGGCAGAACATATGTTTATTTCTGTCTTTTAAAAATTACTGGTGTTTGGAGTGAAGATTAGGTGAGTTAACTACCTCCACAGGTGACAAATGAATTTTGTTTTGTCTCACTTTTGCTTTTTTGAATATCACTGTGGCTGCTTGGATTTTTATATTTAATTTGAATGGATTAGGGAATAAATGAGAAGATAGGTTTTATCTGTTTCTGTAGTTTTTATGTGGCTGTGTGAACTTACTTTTAAAAATTCCCAGAAATATTTTAATTCCCCTTTAAAGATATAAACTATGTCATACTATAAAGCAAAAGAAAAACCAATCATGTGAAGAGTAAATAGTATCGTTTAAACGAATTGTGGTTAAGCTTAGTTTGTAACTAATTAGTTTTTTATTTTCTTTCTACCTTTATCTGCTTCAGAGCCTCTTCAGTGGTTTAGATCTTCTATGTGTCAAATTATTCTAATCTCTTAAAAAGTTTAAGAGCTAAAATACAACACAATGACTACAAGAATGCCTTTGTCCTTTTCTGGGTAGGTACACCTAAGGCAACTTCTTTTTCTCTTCTTTGTTCTCTTCTTCTTTCTTATTCTTAAATCTTCAATATTGGACAGATGACAGCACTATGCCTGCCTCAAGATGTTTCTGACTTTTTCTTTTTCTTTTTTTTTTTTTTCAGATGGAGTCTTGCTCTGTCACCCAGGCTAGAGTGCAGTGGCACAATCTTGGCTCACTACAACTTCTGCCTCCTGGGTTCCAGTGATTCTCCCAACTCAGCCTCCTGAGTAGCTGGGGTTACAGGCATGCACCACCACGCCTAGCTAATTTTTTGTATTTTTACTAGAGACGGGGTTTCACCTTGTCGGCCAGGCTGGTCTTGAACTCCTGACCTCAAGGGATCTGCCTGCCTTGGCCTCCCAAAGTGCTGGGATTACACGTGTGAGCCACTGCGCCCGGCCGTTTCTGACTTTTTCTAAAGTCTTCTTTCTCTGGAGATGACATTATATAATAGCACTGTTCAATAGAAGTTTCTTTGATGATGGAACTGTTCTATAATCTGCATTGTCCCAGCCACTAGCCATATGTGACTACTGTAACACTTGAAATGTGGCTAGAGCAACTGAAGAACTGAATTTTGCATTTTACTTAATTTTCATTAATTAAAATAGAAATGCAAATAACCATAAGTGGTTAGTAGCTACCATACTGGACAGCAAAGATCTATAATTCAGCATTTAAAATCGATTTTGTTTTGTTTTCAAAAATGGAGTCAGACTGTTACAACCCAAAAGAACTGTAGGTTAAATTAAGGTAAATCACCAAATACTACATACACATTTGGGAAATCCAAACCAGATTTTTTCATGTGATAACCACACCCTCTTTTGACTTTAGCCTTGGAGGTAATGGAGTATGGCAGAAAAAACCCTGTATCAGCAGCTGGAAGACTCACCTTCTTTTCCTAGCTCTGCCATATATTGACCAAAAGAGTCAAAGTCCATTCAGATGGTTGAGGGGCCTTGGAATTTTGTTTTTGGTTTTCACATACAAGTTGGAGGGCAGATGCGTTAGCCTCTTGAAATACCCAGAAACCACTTGTTTCCTCATCTAAAAATCAGGTATGACAGGATCATTTAATTATCCTGGAAATCAGATGAAGCACTGCATATGAAAGCACTTTGTAACATCGATAGCACTGGGAAATATAAAGACCTTTTACTGAAATATAAAGGTGTATGGTCAACTGAATATATCTCAGATAGTTATGATTTGACTGTATATATTGAATATAACCTGTAGTGGGCCCCTTGGTAAACAGCTTACAGTTTTGTTGCAAGTTTTAGCCAAGAGAAAATTTATTTGTTGACTAGTCATGCCCTTTATTGGCCACATGATGAGCAGCAAAGATATTAACACACAGTGCACCTTGCAGAATTCAAGAATGTCTCAGTGTCTTGTGAACTAGGAAGCTGAAATGCAGTGGTATGCAGAAGGCTGGCTCAGTAGGAGCCTTGGGAGTGTCCTCCAGATAGATGTTTGTGCAGGTTGTATTTGATTCCAATTGGCCATGAAAAGCTGGTTGCTCTAAAGAATGAGAATATACTTGGTTTTGCATTTACTAGAACTATCTGGGGAACAAATCTTGGGGTGGAAGAAAGAAGGGAGGGAGGGAAAGCTGTGCTTCAATACCTAGGGCTTCTTTCCTGGAATGGATCTGAGAATCTGGGATTGGGTGGCTAATATCTCATCTCTAGAAGGGAGAAAGAACTGGGTGGTGATGGCTTTGTATTTTCTATTGGAGTTCACTACAGAATAGGTGAATGGAATGGGCTGCTATGATCCAGACATTAGGGAGGACAGGTTTGTGATACATTAGAAAACTTGAATGAGCCCTTCTATGATTCTCTCTTCCCTCTTTCTGCTTCCCGTTCTGAATCACCATCCGCAGGTTGTGGAATTAGCAAATCTATTATGTGAGCAATAGCAAACTTACAGGAGCCCTTGGCTCCATCTATCTCCCTGTTTGTGTCAGTTCCTTCTGGATGCTTTTAGTCTGTGGTCTTCATTCACTCTTTTTCTGGGGAAGTAAAAGGAGTGGGACAGATTATGAGAACAGCTGGGTCCTCCCAGTTGCTGGGGTGGTTATTTTAAGCTTTGTTTAATGTGTCCAGAGACCCAGATGGCATTTTTAACTAAGCTGCTTTATTAAATCTTGTGATAAAGCATAGTGATGTTTATTGAATAGGCAGACACGCATCAGCAACATTATGCGTGAAACTTGCTCTAAGAATTTTCTATAAAACATCTGTTCTCTTTGAGCCTTTTGTGAACTCTGGAAGTTTGCTAGTTTCTATACAGACTTGAGGACAAGAAGTTGGAACCCACTTTTGGAGATGTCCAAGCATAGGTATTGGAATCATTAATCCTAACCCTCTCAGTTTTAAGGCCCCGGATACCCTTCTGTTAGACAACAGTAACATGAGCAAGCACTGTAATAACCTTTAAACAAGATTATTTGGAAATAATGGACAAGAAAAATTAGTATAAATTGTTTGGGGATTTTAAAAGTAAAGATAAAAAGCTAGGGCTTCAATGACCTGTGCCAGCCTATAGCCTTAAGAGTCAATTTGCAAACACTCAAGATTTGGCCAATATGCCTCTACTACTTCTACTTAACACAGTCAAAGGGAAATTTTTAGATTCTTTCATCTGATTTGACTCTCTTAGTTACGAATAAGAGGATATCTAGAATATATATGTGACTTGTTAAAATGAAAATCCACCTTCTCTGAGTCTTCAAATATCTTTCATATCTTACATTTTTTAGTCACATCCACTTTTGAAGTCATGTCCGTAGTTGTATGAAAAGAAAAATTTCAGGAACATTCAACCTCAAAAGTTCTTTTTCTTAGTCTGAAGTCGTAGAAGCATTGGACTTTTACTTTCTCTTTTTAAGTTTGTACTAGTAGGTATTTTGTATAAATATAATATTTAATTATTGCCTTTGTATTCTTTTTCTCTAGTAAACATCCTGGTTTTTAGCTATCAATATGTAGTTTTACATTTAGGGATTTCTAATGGAAAGAGAAAGGAATCTGAAATCAGAGGACGAGAGTTTATTCTACTTGACCAAACACATACAAAATACTGGAAGGAGAGTTTTACAACAAATATTTAATATCTATGACATGTAAAAAGTTTTTTGCAATCAAGAAAATTCAAACAATTCAATACAAATATCATCAATAATAACACATGAACAGGTGGCCAACCTTATTAATAACCAGAGAAATATAAATTAAAACAATCCATCAACTTGTAAAAAAGATGAAATTACCCAGAGTTGGTGTAGGTGATGGAAAATTGTCATGTTTGTATACTGTTCATAGAAGTTAAATTGACATAACTTTTTGGTCAGGCAATTTGGAAGTATATATCTAAATTAATAGAGTAGTTTTCTAATAACCTGGGAATCTCTTAATCTAAGAATCTTTACTGTAGACTTTTCTAGAACAAATGTACAAACATCTGTGTACAAGGGTACTCACTGCAGCATTTTGCTAAGGAAAAACTCAGAAAAAATCTATATGTTCAACAGAGAACAGGTACATAATTTATGACACAACTGCACAATATACACCACTAAAATAAAGGATATAAATTTATATGTAGTATGAAAAAGATGTGAATGATAGCTTGTTGGTGAAAAACAGCAATGACTGGAATATTGTGTGTAACGTAATCCTGCTTTTCTGTATATAATGTAGGCATAGAAAATAGGATTGAAAGGACATACTCTAGTCAACAGTGTATATAGCTTGGGTGGAGGGGGTGTATAATGGGGAAGGAGAGTCCCTTTTCCTATCTATTCCATATACATCTCTGGATTTAAAAGATCATACATGCATATGCATTACCTTCAAAATTAAAATGATAAAGACAAAAGGAGAAGCTTTGGATTTGAATCATGATACTACTGTTTGCAACTTCTATGACCGTGGGGAAGTCGCCTAGCCTCCTGGGGTTTATTTCCTCATTTATAAAAATAGGGAAAGTAATAATACTTGTCTACATATCTTCTAGGGTTGTTGGGAGGATTGAATGTGATAATGGGTTACAGCATTATGAATTATTTATTCATATAACACAATTATTATAAAAATATTTTGCTCTGATTAAAATAAAAGAAGGACGAGATCGTGTGTGTTTTTCAGTCCCAGTAGCTTTACTAACCAGAAAGCGCCTGCTGATGTGGTGATCACAGTTGCTTTGGTGCAGCTTCCTCTTGACTTTTGGCATTTCTCCATGCTGCTAGCTAAGGCTGAGGTGGCGACTGTGGAAGGTGTGATCTCCTCCCCCTCCCAGCACACATTTGTGTGCATACTCACACTCATGCACACACAAACACACACATGCACACTCTATCACAGTACATGAGGTGGCAGCAGCTGCTCCGGCATAGACTTTCACACAACATAAAGGGCTTTTTTGGTGTGGTCTGTGCATTATTTCCTGTTAAGCATGAGCTGAGTCAGTGCCATGCTTTTCCATCTGAAACCTTTCTGAGGCTCAGGCTGTGTTAAGAGCAAACCCTCTCCCCTCCGTGCCCACCCCATGGCCCTCTACTGAAGCCAGATCATAATCTGCTCATTTCATGAGGATTTTCAAACCGAATGGACTGGGCCATGTGAGAGATCACTGAAAGGAACAGACCAAGCAGAGGCTAAGAGACTCCACGCTAATCTGCTGAGTCATCTGAAAATGCACAGCTGTGGGAGCTCACGGTGCTTTAAAGTACTTTGGCAGGATGTTTGTTCAGGGGGCCTGTTCCTGCAGCCCTGCTGAATGTTTGGTTAGGAGGCATAATCATTTTTTGGACAGGATCTCCCAAATGTAAAGTGATAGATGCTAATGTGGAATATAATACAGAAGATCCAGCTTGGATGTCATAAATAATAATAAATTGTTTAATCTTGCTGAGTTGTAAATCTATGATTGCCAGAGGTCTTTAGTTCACTGGAACATAGTACGGGGGCAGGGGCACTTAGCAAATAGGCAGTTATGATTTTCCAACCAGACAGAAACTGGTCTGATGGAATTTATCTAAAAAGGCATACACATGTATTTTAATTAATTGTGACAATTACTCAGAGAAAACACATGGCCCTAAAGAGGCTGAGGGTTTTTTTTTGTTCTACCTATAAATGTATATGTATATTCACCTATGTTCTACCTATGTATAAGTAAGAGAATGAGTTTTTGTTTTGGGGATATATATTTATACGTGTCTATACAGATAGATATACACATACTTAATTTCTGTCTACCTATTAAGGTGCGGTGCCAGATGGAAAGTATTTTTAAGCATTTAGATAGCTTATTCTATAGCATATGTGTGCATATAGACCCCCATAAAGCTTTGTCTCTTTTCTGGATATATTTAACAAGAGGCTAGAACAGAGTCTAAAATGTCAGAAATGTTTGAACATTCCATAGAAATGAAGGACGTGTTTCCAAATGACCTATGTTTCTATGGCAATAAGTAGAACTTGTGCTGCGTTGGATGGGTCAGGAGTAAGGAATATAAACAGTGTAAGTATGACTATTCCAGGCAGAAATCTACCCTGTAAGAACAGCTTTGTGCAGTGATCTCAACAACATTGATCAGTTAGCAGTCCGGTTCAGTACAACATTGATCAGGTAGCAAGCCGGTTCGGCAGTGCCAGTCGGAGACACAGATGGGGACAATCAAAGAAGATGCAGGTCACGACAAAGATGCAGACATGTACCTGTCACTACCATGGACTTCAGCAGCTTCTTAGTGAGCAGGTTTATGATCAAAGAAGAAAGACATCGTTGATATGTAAGCATGTTACAATTAATTTGCTGTTTAGTTATTAGCAAACTACATCCAGTTTTTAGTTTTTAGGTTTTTTTTTCTTTTTTCTTTTTTGAAACAGGTTGTTGTTCTGTCATCCAGGCTGGAGTGCAGTCGTTATTCAAGTTCACTGCAGCCTTAAACTCCTGGGCTCCGTGGATCCTCCCACCTCAGCCTCCCAAGAAGCTGGGACTACAGGTGCATGCCACCATGGCCAGCTAATTTTTCTTATTTTTTCGTAGTGATGAGGTCTTGCTGTATTGCCCAGGCTGCTCTTGAGCTCCTGGCAGAGTAGATATTTCCATGTTTATAGAGACAGTGGTGTAGATATTTCCATGTTTATACAGATGAGTGTGTAGACATTTCCATGTTTTAAAAGATGGCGGTGTAGATATTTCCATGTTTATAGAGATAGCGGTGTAGATATTTCCATGTTTATGCAGATAGCAGTGTAGTTATTTCCATGTTTATACAGATAGCGGTGTATATATTTCCATGTTTATACAGATAGCGGTGTAGATATTTCCAAGTTTATACAGATCGTGGTGTAGATATTTCCATGTTTATACAGATAGTGGTGTAGATATTTCCACGTTTATACAGATGGCGGTGTTGATAATTTCATGTTTATACAGATAGCGGTGTAGATATTTCCAGGTTTTTACAGATGGCGATGTAGATATTTGTATGTTTATACAGATGGCGGTGTAGTTATTTCCATGTTTATACAGATACCGGTGAAGATAGTTCCATGTCTATACAGATAGCAGTGTAGATACTTCCATGTTTATACAGATAGTGGTGAGGATATTTCATGTTTATACAGATAACGGTGTAGATATTTCCATGTTTACAGAGATAGCGGTGTAGATATTTCCATGTTTACACAGATAGCGGTGTAGATATTTCCATGTTTACACAGTGAGCATTGTAGATATTTCCAAGTTTATACAGATAGCTGTGTAGATATTTCCATGTTTAAAGAGATAGCGGTGCAGATGTTTCCACGTTTATACAGATAGCGGTGTAGATATGTCCATGTTTATAGAGATAGCAGTGTAGATATTTATGTTTTTGCAGATAGCGGTCTAGATATTTACATGCTTATAGAGATGGCCGTGTAGACACTTCCATGTTTATACAGATGGCTGTGTAGATATTTCCATGTTTATACAGATGGCGGTGTAAATATTTCCATGTTTATACAGATGGTTTTGTAGATATTTCCATGTTTATACAGATAGCGGTGTAGATATTTTCATGTTTATAGAGATAGCGGAGTAGATATTTCCATATACAGATAGCGATACAGATATTTCCATGTTTATACAGATAGTGGTGTAGACATTTCCATGTTTATAGATATAGCGGTGTAGATATTTCCATGTTTATAGAGATAGCGGTGGAGATATTTCCATGTTTATGCAGATCGCGGTGTAGACATTTCCATCTATATACAGATGGCAGTGTAGATATTTCCATGTTTATACAGATACTGGTGTAGATATTTCCATGTTTATAGAGATAGCGGTGTAGATATTTCTGTATTTATACAGATAGAATTGCAGATATTTCCATTTTTATACAGATAGCGGTGTAGATATTTCCACGTTTATATTGATTGTGGAGTAGATATTTCCATGTTTATACAGATCGTGGTGTAGATATTTCCATCTTTCAACAGATGGCGGTGGAGATATTTCCATGTTTATAGAGATGGCGGTGAAGATATTTCCATGTTTATGCAGATGGCGGTGTAGATATTTCCATGTTCATAGAGATGGAGGTGTAGATATTTCCATGTTTATAGAGATAGCGATGTAGATATTTCCATGTTTATAGACAGCGGTGTAGGTATTTCCATGTTTATAGAGATAGTGGTGTTGCTATTTCAAAGTTTATACAGATGGTGGTGTAGATATTTCCAGGTTTATACCGAGAGCGGTGTAGATATTTCCATGTTTATGCAGATGGCGGTGTAGATATTTCCATGTTTACACAGAAGGCGGTGTAGATAATTCCATCCTTATACAGATGGCGGTGAAGATATATCCATGTTTTTACAGATGGCGGTGTCGTTATTTCCATGTTTATACAGATGGCAGTGTAGATATTTCCATGTTTACGCAGATCACGGTGTAGATATTTCCATGTTTATAGAGATGGCGGTGTAGATATTTCCATGTTTATAGAGACGGCGGTGTAGATTTTCCATGATTATACAGATAGCGGTGTAGATATTTCCATGTTTATACAGATTGCTGTGTAGACATTTGCATCTTTCTACAGATGGCAGTGTAGATATTTCTATGTTTATACAGATGGCGGTGTAGATATTTCCATATTTATACAGATGGCAGTGTAGATATTTCCATGTTTATACAGATGGCGGTGTAGATATTTCTGTTTTTAGAGATGGCGGTGTACATATTTCCGCTTTTATAGAGATAGCTCTGTAGATGTTTCCATGTTTATAGAGATAGCGGTGTAGATATTTCCATGTTTATACAGATAGCGGTGTAGATATTTCCATGTTTATAAAGATAGTGGTGTAGATATTACCATGTTTATACAGATGGCGGTGTAGATATTTCCATGTTTATACAGATGGCTGTGTAGATATTTCCATGTTTATACAGATGGCGGTGTAGATATTTCCATGTTTATACAGATGGCCGTGTAGATATTTCCATGTTTATACAGATGGCGGTGAAGATATTTCCCTGTTTATACAGATGGCGGTGTAGATATTTCCATCTTTACACACATAAAGGTGTAGATATTTCCGTGTTTATACGGATAGCGGTGTAGATGTTTCCATGTTTATACAGATAGCGGTGTAGATATTTCTGTGTTTATACAGATAGCGGTAGACATATTTCCATGTTTATGCAGATAGCAGTGTAGATATTTCCACGTTTATACAGATAACGGTGTAGATATTGCCAAGTTTATTCAGATAGCGGTGTAGATATTTCCACATATATACAGATAGCGTTCTAGATATTTCCACGTTTGTACAGATAGTGGTGTAGATATTTAAATGTTTATACAGATATCGGTGTAGATATTTCCATGTTTATACAGATGGCGGTGTAGATATTTCCAGGTTCATAGAGATGGCGGTGTCGATATTTCCAAGTTTATACAGATAACTGTGTAGTTATTTCCATGTTTATACAGATGGTGGTGTAGATATTTCCATGTTTACACAGATAGCCGTGTACATACCTCCATGTTTACAGAGATAGCGGTGCAGATATTTGCATGTTTATACAGATGGTGGTGTAGATATTTCGATGCTTACAGAGATGGCGGTGTAGATATATCCATGTTTACACAGATAGCATTGTAGATATTTCCATGTTTATAGAGATGGTGGTGTAGATATTACCATGTGTATAGAGATGGCGGTGTAGAAATTTCCATGTTTTTACAGAAAGCGGTGTAGATATTTCCATGTTTATAGAGATATCAGTGTAGATAGTTCCATGTTTATATAGATAGCGGTGTAGATATTTTCAGGTTTACGCAGATAGTGTGGTAGATATTTCCAGGTTTACGCAGATAGCGGTGTAGATATTTCCATGTTTATACAGACAGCGGTGTAGATATATCCATGTTTATACAGATATCAGTGTAGAGATTTCCATGTTCATAGGGATAGCGCGGTAGGTATTTCCATGTTTATACAGATAGCGGTGTAGATATTTCCATGTTAATACGGCTCATGGTGTAGATATTTCCTTCTTTATACAGATGGCATTGTAGGTATTTCCATGTATATACAGATGGTGCTGTAGCTATTTCCATGTTTAAACAGATGGTGGTGTAGATAGTTCCATGTTTATGCAGATGGCGTTGTAGATATTTTCAAGTTTGTAGAGACGGCGGCGTAGATATTTCCATGTTTATAGAAATAGCGGTGTAGATATTTCCATGTTTATAGAGATAGCAGTGTAGGTACATCCATGTTTATAGAGATAGCGGTGTACATATTTCCATGTTTCTACAGATGGCTGTGTGGATATTTCCATGTGTGTACTGATGGCAGTGTAGATATTTCCAGGTATATAGAGATGGTGGTGTAGATATTTCCATGTTTATACAGATGACTCTGTAGAGAATTCCATGTTTCTACAGATGGTTGTGTAGATATTTCCATCTTTATAGAGATTGCGATGTAGATATTTCCATGTTTATACAGATAGCGGTGTATATATTTCGAAGTTTATAATTCTCAAAATGTAGATATATCCATCTTTATACAGATGGCAGTGTAGATATTTCCATGTGTATACAGATAGCAGTGTAGATATTTCCTTGTTTATTCAGATGGTGGTGTACATATTTCCATGTTCATACAGATGACTATGTAGATATTTCCATGTTTATACAGATGACGGTGTAGATATTTCCATGTTTATACAAATGGCAGTGTAGATATTTCCATGTTTATATAGATCGTGGTGCAGATATTTCCATATTTATACAGATGACTGTGTAGGTATTTCCATGTATATACAGATCGCGGTGTAGATACTTCCATGTTTGTAGCGATAGCGGTGAAGATATATCCATGTTTATAAAGATAGCAGTGTAGATATTTCCATGTCTATACGGCTCGTGGTGTAGATATTTCCATGTTTATACAGATTGTGGTGTAGGTATTTCCATGTTTATACCGATGGCGGTGTAGATAGTTCCATGTTTATGGAGATGGCGGTGTAGATATTTTCATGTTTTTAGAGATGGCGGTGTAGATTTTCCATGTATATAGAGATAACGGTGTAGATATTTCCATGTTTATAGAGATAGCAGTGTAGGAATTTCCATGTTTATAGAGATAGCGTTGTAGACATTTCCATGTTTCTACAGATCGCTGTGTAGATATTTCCATGTGTAGACAGATGGCGGTGTAGATATTTTCATGTTTATAGAGATGGTGGTGTAGATATTTCCATGTTTATACGGATGACGGTGTAGATATTTTCATGTTTATAAAGATGACGGTGTTAATATTTCCATGTTTATAGAGATTGCATTGTAGATATTTCCATGTTTATAGAGATAGCATTGTAGATATTTCCATGTTAATACAGATAGCGGTGTAGATATTTCAATGTTTATACAGATTGCGGTGTAGATATTTCCATATTTACACAGATGGTGGTGTAGATATTTCCATGTTTATACAGATAGCGGTGTAGATATTTCCGTCTTTACACAGATAGCGGTGTAGATATTTCCATCTTCATACAGATTGCGGTGTAGATATTTCCATGTTAACAAAAATAGTGGTGTAGTTATTTCCATGTTTATACAGATAGCGAGCTTGATATTTCCATGTTTGTTCGATAGCGTTGTAGATATTTCCATGTTTATACAGATGGTGGTGTAGATATTTCCATGTTTATACAGATGGCGGTGTAGATATTTCCATGTTTGTACAGATGGTGGTGTAGATATTTCCACGTTTATACACATAATGGTATAGATATTTCTAGGTTTACAGAGATAGCGGAGTAGATATTTCCATGTTTTCACAGATAGCGGTGTAGATATTTCCATGTTTACACAGGAAGCTTTGTAGATATTTCCATGTTTATACAGATAGCAGTGTAGACATTTCCATGTATATGCAGATAGCAGTGCAGATATTTCCATGTTTATACAGATAGCGGTGTAGATATTTCCATCTTTTTACAGATAGCGGTGTAGATATTTCCATCCTTATACAGATGGCCATGTAGATGTTTCCATGTTTACACAGGGAGCTGTGTAGATATTTTCATGTTTATACAGATAGCGGTGTAGATATTTCCAAGTGCATAAAGATTTAATTGTAGGTATTTCCATGTTTATACAGATAGCGGTGTTGATATTTCCATGTTTATACAGATGGCTGTGTAGATATTTCCATGCTGATATGGATGGTGGTGTAGATATTTCCATGTTTATACAGGTGACTGTGTAGCAATTTCCATGTTTATATAGACGGCGGCGTAGATATTTCCATGTTTACAGAGATAGCGGCGTAGATATTTCCATGTTTATACAGATAGCGATGCAGAAATTTCCATGTTTATGGAGATAGCGGTGTAGATATTTCCAAATTTATACAGATAGCAGTGTAGATATTTCCATGTTTATACAGTCAGCGGTGTAGATATTTCCATGTTTATAGAGATAGTGTTGTAGATATTTCCATCTTTATAGAGATCGTAGTGTAGATATTTCCATGTTTATACAGATTGCGGTGTAGTTATTTCCATGTTTATAGAGAAGGCGGTGTAGTTATTTCCATGTTTATAGAGATGGCGGTGTGGAAATTTCCATGTTTATACAGAAAGCGGTGTAGGTATTTCCATGTTTACAGAGATAGAGGTGTAGATATTTCCATATTTGCACAGATTGCGGTGTAGATATTTCGATCTTCACACAGATAGCGGTGTACATATTTGCATGTTTACACAGACAGCTGTGTAGATATTTCCATGTTGACACAGATACTGTTGTAGATATTTCCATGTTTATACAGATTGCGGTGTAGATATTTCCATGTTCATAAAGATAGCGGTGTAGATATTTCCATGTTTATACACATAGCGGTGTAGATATTTCCATGTTTATACAGATAACGATGTGGCTATTTCCATGTTTATACAGATAGCGATGTATCTATTTCATGTTTATAGAGATGACTGTGTAGATATATGCATGTTTGTACAGATGGCAGTGTAGATATTTCCATGTTTACACAGACAGTAGTGTAGATATTTCCATGTTTATACAGATGACTGTGTATTTCCATGTTTATACAGATGGCGGTGTAGATATTTCCATGTTTATGCAGATGGCCGTGTAGATATTTCCATGTTTAAAGAGATGGCAGTGTAGATATTTCTATGTTTATAGAGATAGCGGTGTAGATATTTCCATATTTATACTGCTCGTGGTGTAGATATTTCCATCTTTATACAGATGGCAGTGTAGATATTTCCATGTTTTTGCAGATAGCGGTGTAGATATTTCCATGTTTATACAGGTAGCGGTGTAGGTATTTCGATGTTTATAGAGATAGCGGTGTAGATATTTCCATGTTTATACACAGGACTGTGTAGACATTTCCATGTTTTTACAGATGGCAGTGTAAATATTTCCATGTTTATACAGATAGCGGTATAGTTATTTCCATGTTTATAGAGATAGCGGTGTAGATATTTCCATGTTTATAGAGATGGCTGTGTAGACATTTCCATGTTTATACAGATGGCAGTGTAGATATTTCCATGTTTATACGGAAGACTGTTTAGGTATTTCCATGTATATACACATGGCGGTGTAGATATTTCCATGTTTATAAAGATCACGGTGTAGATATTTCCAAGTTTATACAGATAACGGAGTAGATATTTCCATGTTTACAGAGATAGAGGTGTAGATATTTCCATATTTGCACAGATTGCCGTGTAGATATTTCCATCTTCACACAGACAGCGGTGTACGTATTTGCATGTTTACACAGACAGCTGTGTAGATATTTCCATGATGACACAGATAGTGTTGTAGACATTTCCATGTTTATACAGATTGCGGTGTAGATCTTTCCATGTTTATAAAGATAGCGGTGTAGGTATTTCCATATTTATACAGATAGCGGTGTAGATATTTCCATGTTTATACAGATGGCGGTGTAGATATTTCCATGTTTATGCAGACGGTGGTGTAGATATTTCCATGTTTATATAGATGGCAGAGTAGATATTTCTTTGTTTATAGAGATAGGGGTGTAGATACTTCCATATTTATACTGCTCCCTGTGTAGATATTTCCATCTTTACACAGATGGCAGTGAAGTTATTTCCATGTTCATGCAGATAGCGGTGTAGATATTTCCATGTTTATGCAGATAGCGGTGTAGGTATTTCCATGTTTATAGAGATAGCGGTGTAGATATTTCCATGTTTATACAGATGACTGTGTACATATTTCCATGTTTTCACAGACGGCGGTGTAGATATTTCCATGTGTATGAAGATAGCGGTGTAGATATTTCCATATTTGTACAGATAGCGGTGTAGGTATTTCTATGTTTACACAGATATCAGTGTAGATATATCCATGTTTATACAGATAGTGGTGTAGATATTTCCATGTTTATACAGATAGGGGTGTAGATATTTCCATGTTTATACAGATAGCGGTGTAGATATTTCTATGTTTACAGAGATAGAGGTGTGGATATTTCCATATTTGCGCAGATTCCGGTGTAGTTATTTCCATCTTCATACAGATAGCGGTGTACATATTTGCATGTTTACACAGATAGCTGTGTAGATATTTCCATGATGACACAGTGTTGTAGATATTTCCATGTTTATTCAGATTGCGGTGTAGATATTTCCATGTTTATAAAGATAGCGGTGTAGATATTTCCATGTTTATACAGATAGCGGTGCAGATATTTCCAAGTTTATAGAGATCGCGGTGTGGCTATTTCCATGTTTTTACAGATAGCGATGTAGATATTTCCATGTTTATAGAGATGGGTGTGTAGATATTTCCGTGTTTATACAGATGGCAGTGTCGATATTTCTATGTTTTTACAGATAGTGGTGTAGATATTTCCATGTTTATACAGATGACTGTGTAGTTATTTCCATGTTTATACAGACGGAGGTGTAGATATTTTCATGTTTATAGAGATAGCCATGTAGATATTTCCATGTTCATACAGATAGCGGTGTAGACATTTCCCTGTTTATAGACATAGCGGTGTAGGTATTTCCATGTTTATTCTGATGACTGTGTAGATATTTCCATGTTTTTACAGATGGCGGTGTAGATATTTCCATGTTTATACAGATAGCGGTGTGGCTATTTCCATGTTGATAGAGATAGGTGTGTAAATATTTCCATGTTTATAGAGATGGTTGTCTAGATATTTCCATGTTTATACAGATGGCAGTGTAGATATTTTCATGTTTATACAGATAGTGGTATAGATATTTCCATGTTTATACCGATGACTGTGTAGGTATTTCTATGTATATACAGATGGCAGTGTAGATATTTCCATGTTTATAATGATAGCGGTGTAGATATTTCCAGATTTATACAGATAGCGGTGTAGATATTTCCCTGTTTATACAGATAGCGGTGTAGATATATCCATGTTTATACAGATCGTGGTGTAGATATTTCCATGATTATACAGATATTGGTGTAGATATTTCCCTGTTTATACATATAGCGGTGTAGGTATTTGCATGTTTACAGAGATAGAGGTGTAGATATTTCCATATTTGCACAGATTGCCGTGTAGATATTTCCATCTTCACAGAGATAGCGGTGTACATATTTGAATGTTTACACCGACAGGTGTGTAGATGTTTCCATGTTGACACAGATAGTGTTGTAGATATTTCCATGTTTATACAGATTGCGGTGTAGATATTTCCATGTTTATGCAGATGGTGGTGTAGATATTTCCATGTTTGTAGAGATGGCCGAGTAGATATTTCTATGTTTATAGAAATAGTGGTGTAGATACTTCCATAATTATACTGCTCGCGGTGTAGGTATTTCCATCTTTATAGAGTCGGCAGTGTAGTTATTTCCATGTTCATGCAGATAGCGGTGTAGATATTTCCATGTTGATACAGATAGCGGTGTAGGTATTTCCATGTTTATAGAGATAGCGGTGTGGATATTTCCATGTTTATACAGAGGAGTGTGTAGATATTTCCATGTTTTTACAGATGGCTGTGGAGATATTTCCATGTTTATACAGGTAACGGTGTGGCTATTTCCAGGTTTATAGAGATAGCGGAGTAGATATTTCCATGTTTATATAGATGGCTGTGTAGATATTTCCATGTTTATACAGATGGCATTGTAGATATTTTCATGTTTATACAGATAGTGGTATAGATATTTCTATGTTTATACAGATGACTGTGTAGGTATTTCCATGTATATATATATGGAGGTGTAGATATTTCCATGTTTATAAAGATAGCGGTGTAGATATTTCCAGATTTATACAGATAGCGGTGTAGATATTTCCATGTTTATACAGATAGTGGTGTAGATATATCCATGTTTATACAGATCGCGGTGTAGTTATTTCCATGTTTATACAGATAGTGGTGTAGATATTTCCATGTTTATACAGATAGCGGTGTAGTTATTTCCATGTTTACAGAGATAGACGTGTGGTTATTTCCTTATTTGCACAGAATGCGGTGTAGATATTTGCATCTTCACACAGATAGCGGTGTACATATTTGCAAGTTTACACAGACAGCTGTGTACATATTTCCAGGTTTACACAGATAGTGTTGTAGATATTTCCATGTTTCTACAGATGGCGTTGTAGATATTTCCATGTTTACAAAGATAGCTGTGTAGATATTTCCATGTTTATACGATAGCGGTGTAGATATTTCCATGTTTATAGAGATAGCGGTGTGGCTATTTCCATGTTTATACAGATAGCGATGTAGATATTTGCATGTTTGTAGAGATGGCTGTGTAGATATTTCCATGTTTATACAGATGGCAGTGTCGATATTTCCACGTTTATAGGGATAGTGGTGTAGTTATTTCCATGTTTCTACAGATGACTGAGTAGTTATTTCCATGTTTATACAGATGGTGGTGTAGGTATTTCCATATTTACAGAGATAGGCATGTAGATATTTCCATGTTTCTACAGATAGCGGTGTAGATATTTCCATGTTTATAGAGATAGCGGTGTAGATATTTCCATATTTATACAGATGGCGGTGTAGATATTTCCATGTTTATGCAGATGGCTCTGTAAATATTTCCATGTTTATAGAGATGGCAAAGTAGGTATTTCTTTGTTTATAGAGATAGTGGTGTAGATACCTCCATACTTATACTGTTCGCAGTGTAGATATTTCCATCTTTATACAGATGGCAGTGTGGTTATTTCCATGATCATGCAGATAGCGGTGTAGATATTTCCATGTTTATGCAGATAGCTGTGTAGGTATTTCCATGTTTATAGAGATAGCGGTGTAGGTACTTCCATGTTTATACAGATGACTGTAGATATTTCCTTGTTTTTACAGATGGCGGTGTAGATATTTCCATGTTTATACAGGTAGCGCTGTGGCTATGTCCATGTTTATACAGATAGCGGTGTAGATATTTCCATGTTTATAGAGATGGCTGTGTATATATTTCCATGTTTATACAGATGGCAGTGTCGATATTTCCATGTTTTTACAGATAGTGGTGTAGATATTTCCATGTTTATACAGATGAAAGTGTAGTTATTTCCATGATTATAGAGATGGCGGTGTAGATATTTCCATGTTTATAGAGATAGCCATGAAGATATTTCCATGTTTATACAGATAGCGGTGTAGACATTTCCATGTTTATACAGATTGTGGTGTAGATATTTCCATGTTTATGCAGATGGCCGTGTAAATATTTCCATGTTTATAGAGATCGTGGTGTAGATATTTCTATGTTTATAGAGATAGCGGTGTAGATATTTCCATATTTATACTGCTCGCCGAGTAGATATTTCCATCTTTATACAGATGGCAATGTAGATATTTCCATGTTCTTGCAGATAGCGGTGTAGATATTTCCATGTTTATACAGATAGCTGTGTAGGTATTTCCATGTTTACAGAGATAGCGGTGTAGATATTTCCATGTTTATACAGAGGACTGTGTAGATATTTCCAGGTATTTACAGATGGCATTGTAAATATTCCCATGTTTACACAGATAGCGGTGGGGCTATTTCCATGTTTATAGAGATAGCGATGTAGTTGTTTCCATGTTTATAGAGATGGCTGCGTATATATTTCCATATTAATACAGATAGCGGTGTAGATATTTGCATGTTAATACAGATAGCTGTGTAGATACATCCATGTTTATATTGATCGTGGTGTAGATATTTCCATGTTTATACAGATGGCGGTGAAGATATTTCCTTGTTTATGCAGATGGCGGTGTAGATATTTCCATGTTCATAGAGATGGCAGAGTAGATATTTCTTTGTTTATAGAGATAGCGGTGTAGATAATTCCATACTTATACTGCTCGTGGTGTAGATATTTCCATCTTTATACAGATGACAGTGTAGTTATTTCCATGTTCATGCAGATAGTGGTGTAGATATTTCCATGTTTATACAGATAGCAGTGTAGGTTTTCCATGTTTATAGAGATAGCGGTGTAGATATTTCCATGTTTATACAGATGACTGTGTAGATATTTCCATGTTTTTAGAGATGGTGGTGTAGATATTTCCATGTTTATACAGGTAGTGGTGTGGCTATTTCCATGTTTATAGAGATAGCGGTGTAGATCTTTCCATGTTTATACAGATGGCTGTGTAGATATTTCCATGTTTATACAGATGGCAGAGTAGATATTTCCATGTTTATACAGATAGTGGTATTGATATTTCCATGTTTATACAGATGACTGTGTAGGTATTTCCATGTATATACAGAGAGCGGTGTAGATATTTCCATGTTTATAAAGATAGCGGTATAGATTTTCCCATATTTATACAGATAGCGGTGTAGATATTTCCATGTTTATACAGATCGTGGTGTAGATATTTCCATGTTTATACAGATAGTAGTGTAGATATTTTCATGTTTATACAGATAGTGGTGTAGATATTTCCATGTTTACAGAGATAGAGGTGTAGGTATTTCCATATTTGCGCAGATTGCGGGGTAGATATTTCCATCTTCACACAGAGAGCGATGTACATATTTGCATGTTTGCAGAGACAGCTGTGTAGATATTTCCATATTTACACAGATAGTGTTGTAGATATTTCCATGTTTATTCAGTTTGCGGTGTAGATATTTCCATGTTTATAAAGATAGCGGTGTAGATATTTCCATGTTTATACAGATAGCGGGGTAGATATTTCCATGTTTATACAGATAGCGGTGTGGCTATTTCCATGTTTATACAGAGAGCGATGTAGATATTTGCATGTTTATAGAGATGGCTGTGTAGACATTTCCATGTTTATATAGATGGCAGTGTAGGTAATTTCATGTTTATAGAGATAGTGGTGTACATATTTCCATGTTTATACAGATGACTGTGAAGTTATTTCCATGTTTATACACATGGTAGTGTAGATATTTCCATGTTTATAGAGATAGCCATGTAGATATTTCCATGTTTATACAGATAGCGGTGTAGACATTTCCATGTTTACAGAGATAGCGTTGTAGACATTTGCATATTTATACAGATAGCGGTGTAGATATTTCCATGTTTGTAGAGATGGCGGTGTAGATATTTCCATGTTTATGCAGATGGTCGTGTAGATATTTCCATGTTTATAGAGATGGCATTATAGATATTTCTATGTTTACAGAGATAGCGGTGTAGATATTTCCACATTTATACTGCTCACGGTGTAGATATTTCCATATTTATACAGAGGGCAGTGTAGATATTTCCATGTTCTTGCAGATAGCGGTGTAGATATTTCCATGCTTATACAGATAGTGGTGTAAGTATTTCCATCTTTATAGAGATAGCGGTGTAGATATTTCCATGTTTATACAGAGGACTGTGTAGATATTTCCATGTTTTTACAGATGGCAGTGTAAATATTTCCAGGTTTATACAGATAGCGGTGTGGCTATTTCCATGTTTATAGAGATACCGGTGTAGATAGTTCCATGTTTATACAGAGAGCGGTGTAGATAATTTCATGTTTATACAGATAGCGGTGTAGATATATCCATGTTTATACAGATCGTGGTGTAGATATTTCCATGTTTATACAGATAGTGGTGTAGTTATTTGCATGTTCATACAGATAGCGGTGTAGATATTTCCATGTTTACAGAGATAGAGGTGTAGATATTTCCATATTTGCACAGATTGTGGTGTAGATATTTCCATCTTCACACAGATAGCGGTGTACATATTTGCATGTTTTCACAGACAGCTGTGTATATATTTCCATGTTGACACAGATAGTGTTGTAGATATTTCCATGTTTATACAGATTGTTGTGTAGATATTTCCATGATTACAAAGATAGCAGTGTAGATATTTCCATGTTTATACAGATAGCGTTGTAGATATTTCCATGTTTATAGAGATGGCTGTGTAGATATTTCCATGTTTATACAGATCGCAGTGTAGATATTTCCATGTTTATACAGACAGTGGTGTAGATATTTCCATGTTTATACAGATGACTGTGTAGTTATTTCCATGTTTATACAGATGTTGGTGTAGATATTTCCATGTTTATAGAGATAGCCATGTAGATATTTCCATGTTTATACAGGTAGCGGTGTAGACATTTCCATGTTTATAGAGATCGTGGTGTAGATATTTGCATATTTATACAGATAGCGGTGTAGATATTTCCATGTTTATACAGATGGCGGTGTAGATATTTCCATGTTTATGCAGATGGCGGTGTAGATATTTCCATGTTTATAGAGATGGCAGTGTAGATATTTCTATGTTTATAGAGATACCGGTGTAGATATATCCATATTTATACTGCTCGCGGTGTAGATATTTCCATCCTTATACAGATGGCAGTGTAGGTATTTCCATGTTCATGCAGACCACGGTGTAGATATATCCATGTTTATACAGATTAGCGGTATAGATATTTCCATGTTTATAGAGATGGCTGTGTAGATATTTCCATGTTTGTACAGATGGCAGTGTAGATATTTCCATGTTTATACAGATACTGGTATAGATATTTCCATGTTTATACAGATGGCAGTGTAGATATTTCCATGTTTTTACAGATAGCGTTGTAGATATTTCCATCTTTATACAGCTGACTGCGTAGTTATTTCCATGTTTATACAGATGGCGGTGTAGATATTTCCATGTTTATGCAGATGGCGGTGTAGATATATCCATGTTTATGCAGATCGTGGTGTAGATATTTCCATGTTTATACAGATCGTGGTGTAGATATTTCCTTGTTTACACAGATAGCGGTGTAGATATTTCCATGTTTACAGAGACAGATTTGAAGATATTTCCATATTTGAACAAATTGCGGTGTAGATATTTCCATTTTCACACAGATAGCGGCGTACATATTTGCATGTTTACACAGACAGCTGTGTAGATATTTCCATGTTGACACAGATAGTGTTGTAGATATTTCCATGTTTATACAGATTGCGGTGGAGATATTTCCATGTTTATAGAGATAGCAGTGTAGATATTTCCATGTTTATACAGATAGCGTTGTGGCTATTTCCATGTTTATACAGATAGCGATGTAGACATTTCCATGTTTATAGAGATGGGTGTGTAGATATTTCCATATTTATACAGATATCAGTGTAGATATTTTCATGTTTATACAGATGGTGTTGTAGATATTTCCATGTTTATGCAGATGGCGGTGTAGAAATTTCCATGTTTATAGAGATGGCAGATTAGACATTTCTATGTTTATAGAAATAGCGGTGTAGATACTTCCATACTTATACTGCTCGCAGTGTAGATATTTCCATCTTTATACAGATGGCAGTGTAGTTATTTCCATGTTCATGCAGATAGCAGTGTAGATATTTCCATGTTTATACAGATAGCGGTGTAGATATTTCCATGTTTATAGAGATAGCGTTGTAGATATTTCCATGTTCATATAGATGACTGTGTAGATATTTCCATGTTTTTACAGATGGCGGTGCGGATATTTCCTTGTTTATTCAGGTAGCGGTGTGGCTTTTTCCATGTTTATAGAGATAGCGGTGTAGATATTTCCATGTTTATGGAGATGGCTGTGGATATTTCCATGTTTATACAGATGGCAGTGTAGATATTTCCATGTTTATACAGATAGCGGTATAGGTATTTCCATGTTTATAGAGATGACTGTGTATGTATTTCCATGTATATACAGATGGCGGTGTAGATATTTCCATGTTTATAAAGATAGTGGTGTAGATATGTCCAGATTTATACAGATAGCGGTGTAGATATTTCCATGTTGATACAGATAGCGTTGTAGATATATCCATGTTTATACAGATCGCGGTGTAGATATTTCCATGTTTATACAGATAGCGGTGTTGATATTTCCATGTTTATACAGATAGCGGTGTAGATATTTCCATGTTTACAGAGATAGAGGTGTAGGTATTTCCATATTTGCACAGATTGCGGTGTAGATATTTCCATCATCACACAGATAGCGGTGTACATATTTGCAAGTTTACACAGACAGCTGTGTAGATATTTCCATATTGACACAGATAGCGTTGTAGATATTTCCATGTTTATAAAGATTGCGGTGTAGATATTTCCATGTTTCTACAGAGAGCGGTGTATATATTTCCATGTTTATACAGATAGCGGTGTGGCTATTTCCATGTTTATACAGATAGCGATGTAGATATTTCCATGTTTATAGAGATGGCTGTGTAGATATTTCCATGTTTATAAAGATGGCAGTGTCGATATTTCCATGATTTTACAGATAGTGGTGTAGATATTTGCATGTTTATACAGATGACTGTGTAGTTATTTCCATGTTTATACAGATGGCGGTGTATATATTTCCATGTTTATAGAGATAGCCATGTAGATATTTTCATGTATATGCAGATAGCGGTGTAGATATATCCATGTTTATACAGATAGCGGTGTAGGTATTTCCATGTTTATAGAGATAGCGGTGTAGATATTTTCATGTTTATACAGATGACTGTGTAGATATTTCCTTGTTTTTACAGATGGCGGTGTAGATATTTCCATGTTTATACAGGTAGCGGTGTGGCTATTTCCATATTTATAGAGATAGCATTGTAGATATTTCCATGTTTATAGAGATGGCAGTGTAGATATTTCCATGTGTATACAGATGGCAGTGTAGATATTTCCATGTTTATACATATAGTGGTATAGATATTTCCATGTTTATACAGATGACTGTGTAGGTATTTCCATGTATGTACAGATGGCGATGTAGATATTTCCATGTTTATAAAGATAGCGGTGTAGATATTTCCATATTTATACAGATAGCGGTGTAGATATATCCATGTTTATACAGATAGTGGTGTAGATATATCCATGTTTATACAGATAGTGGTGTAGATATTTCCATGTTTACAGAGATAGCCACGTAGATATTTCCATGTTTATACAGATAGCGGTGTAGATATTTCCATGTTTACAGAGATAGAGGTGTAGATATTTCCATATTTGCACAGATTGCTGTGTAGATATTTTCATCTTCACACAGATAGCTGTGTACATATTTGCATGTTTACAGAGACAGCTGTGTAGATATTTCCATGTTGACACAGATAGTGTTGTAGATATTTCCATGTTTATACAGATTGCGGTGTAGATATTTCCATGTTTATAAAGATAGCGGTGTAGATATTTCCATGTTTATTCAGATAGCGGTGTAGATAATACCATGTTTATACAGATAGCGGTGTGGTTATTTGCATGTTTCTACAGATAGCGATGTAGATATTTCCATGTTTATAGAGATGACTGGGTAGATATATCCAGGTTTATACAGATGGCAGTGTAGATATTTCCATCTTTACACAGATAGTGGTGTAGGTATTTCCAAGTTTATACATATGAGTGTGTAGTTATTTCCATGTTTATACAGATGGCGGTGTAGAGATTTCCATGATCATAAACATAGCCATGCAGATATTTCCATGTTTATATAGATAGCGGTGTTGACATTTCCATGTTTACACAGATAGCGGTGTAGATATTTCCATATTTATACAGATAGCGGTGTAGATATTTCCATGTTTATACAGATGGTGGTGTAGATATTTCCATGTTTTCGCAGAGGGCCATTTAGATATTTCCATGTTTATAGAGATGACAGAGTAGATATTTCTATGTTTATAGAGATAGCGGTGTAGATATTTCCATATTGATACTGCTCGCGTTGTTGGTATTTCCATCTTTATAAAGACGGCAGTATAGATATTTTCATATTCTTGCAGATAGCGGTGTAGATATTTCCATGTTTATACAGATAGCGGTGTAGGTATTTTGATGTTTATAGAGACAGCGGTGTAGGTATTTCCATGTTTATACAGAGGACTGTGTAGATATTTCCATGTTTTTACAGATGGCAGTGTAAATATTTCCATGTTTATACAGATAGCGGTGTGGCTGTTTGCATGTTTATAGAGATAGCGGTGTAGGTATTTCCATGTTTATAGAGATGGCTGTGTAGATATTTCCATGTTCATACAGAAGGAAGAGTAGATATTTCCATGTTTATAGAGAAAGTGGTATAGATATTTCCATGTTTATACCGATGACTGTGTAGGTATTTCCATGTATATACAAATGGCTGTGTAGATATTTCCATGTTTATAAAATAGCGGTGTAGATATTTCCATATTTATACAGATAGCGGTGTAGATATTTCCATGTTTATACAGATAGCGGTGTGGCTATTTCCATGTATATACAGATAGCGATGAAGACATTTCCATGTTTATAGAGATGGGTGTGTAGATATTTCCATGTTTATACAGAGAGCAGTGTAGATATTTCCATGTTTAAACAGATGGCGTTGTAGATATTTCATGTTTATGCAGATGGCGGTGTAGAAATTTCCATGTTCATAGAGATGGCAGAGTAGACATTTCTATGTTTATAGAAATAGCGGTGTAGATACGTCAATAATTATACTGCTCACAGTATAGATATTTCCATGTTTATACAGATGGCAGTGTAGTTATTTCCATGTTCATGCAGATAGCAGTGTAGATATTTCCATGTTTATACAGATAGCGGTGTAGGAATTTGCATGTTTATAGAGATAGCGGTGTAGATATTTCCATGTTCATACAGATGACTGTGTAGATATTTCCATGTTTTTACAGATGGCGGTGTAGACATTTCCATGTTTATACAGGTAGCGGTGTGGCTTTTTCCATGTTTATAGAGATAGCGGTGTAGATATTTCCATGTTTATAGAGATGGCTGTGCAGATATTTCCATGTTTATACAGATGACAGTGTAGATATTTCCATGATTATACAGATAGTGGTATAGATATTTCCATGTTTATACAGACAAATGGTTAGGTATTTCCACGTATATACAGATTGTGGTGAAGATATTTCCATGTTTATAAAGATAGCGGTGTGGATATTTCCATATTTATACAGATAGAGTTGTAGATATTTCCATGTTTATACAGATAGCACTGTATATATATCCATGTTTATACAGATCGTGGTGTAGATATTTCCATGTTTATACAGATCGTGGTGTAGATATTTCCTTGTTTATACAGATAGCGGTGTAGATATTTCCATGTTTACAGAGATAGAGGTGAAGATATTTCCATATTTGCACAAATTGCGGTGTAGATATTTCCATCTTCACACAGATAGCGGTGTACATATTTGCATGTTTACACAGACAGCTGTGTAGGTATTTCCATGTTGAGACAGATAGTGCTGTAGATATTTCCATATTTGTACAGATTGCGGTGTAGATATTTCCATGTTTATAAAGAGTGCGATGTAGATATTTCCATGTTTATAAAGAGAGCGGTGTAGATATTTCCATGTTTATACAGACAGCGGTGTAAATATTTCCAGGTTTATACAGATAGCGGTGTGGCTATTTCCATTTTTATACAGATAGCGATGTAGACATTTCCATGTTTATAGAGATAGCCATGTAGATATTTCCATGTTTATACAGATAGCGGTGTAGACATTTCCATGTTTATAGAGATAGCGGTGTAGATATTTGCATATTTATACAGATAGCGGTGTAGATATTTCCATGTTTATACAGATGGCGGTGTAGATATTTCCATGTTTATGCAGATGGCGGGGGAGATATTTCCATGTTTATCGAGATAGCGGTGTAGATATTTCTATGTTTATAGAGATACCAGTGTAGATATATCCATATTTATACTGCTCGCGGTGTAGATATTTCCATCCTTATACAGATGGCAGTGTAGGTATTTCCATGTTCATTCAGACAGCGGTGTAGATATTTCCATGTTTATACAGATTTGCGGTATAGATATTTCCAGGTTTATAGAGATAGCGGTGCAGATATTTCGATTTTTATTCAGATGACTGTGTAGATATTTCCATGTTTTTACAAATGGCGGTGTAGATATTTCCATGTTTATACTGATAGCGATGTGGCTATTTCCAGGTTTATAGAGATATCGGTGTAGATATTTCCATGTTTATAGAGACGGCTGTGTAGATATTTCCATGTTTATACAGATGGCAGTGTAGATATTTCCATGTTTATACAGATACTGGTATAGATATTTCCATGTTTATACAGACGACGGTTTAGGTATTTCCATGTATATACAGATGGCAATGTAGATATTTCCATGTTTATAAAGATAGCGGTGTAGATCCTTCCATATTTATACCGATAGCAGTGTAGATATTTCCATGTTTATACAGATAGCGGTGTAGTTACATCCATGTTTATACAGATCGCGGTGTAGATATTTCCATGTTTATACAGATAGTGGTGTAGATATTTCCATGTTCATACAGATAGCGGTTTAGATATTTCCATGTTTACAGAGATAGAGGTGTAGATAATTCCATATTTGCACAGATTGCGGTGTAGATATTTCCATCTTCACACAGATAGCGGTGTACATATTTGCATATTTACACAGACAGCTGTGTAAATATTTCCATGATGACACAGATAGTGTAGTAGATATTTCCATGTTTATAGAGATTGCGGTGTAGTTATTTCCATGTTTACAAAGATAGCAGTGTAGATATTTCCATGTTTATACAGATAGCGGTGTGGCGATTTCCATGTTTATACACATAGCGATGTAGATATTTCCATGTTTATACAGATGGCTGTGTAGATATTTCCATGTTTATACAGATGGCAGTGTAGATATTTCCAGGTTTTTACAGATAGTGATGTAGATATTTCCATCTTTATACAGCTGACTGCGTAGTTATTTCCATGTTTTTACAGATGGCGGTGTAGATATTTCCATGTTTATAGAGATAGCCATGTAGATATTTCCATGTTTATACAGATGGCAGTTTAGATATTTCCATGTTTTTACAGATAGCGGTGTAGATATTTCCATCTTTATACAGCTGACTGCGTAGTTATTTCCATGTTTATACAGATGGCGGTGTAGATATTTCCATGTTTATGCAGATGGCGGTGCAGATATTTCCATGTTTATAGTTATGACAGAGTAGATATTTCTATGTTTATAGAGATAGCGGTGTAGATACTTGCATACATATACTGCTCGCGGTGTAGATATTTCCATGTTTATACAGATGGCAGTGCAGTTATTTCCATGTTCATGCAGATAGCGGTGTAGATATTTCCATGTTTATACAGGTAGCGGTGTGGCTATTTCCATGTTTATTGAGATAGCGGTGTAGATATTTCCATGTTTATAGAGATGGCTGTGTAGATATTTCCATGTTTATACAGAAGGCAGTGTAGATATTTCCATGTTTATACAGATAGTCATGTAGATATTTCCATGTTTATACAGACGACTGTGTAGGTATTTCCATGTTCTTGCAGATAGCGGTGTAGATATTTCCATGTTTATACAGATAGTGGTGTAGGTATTTCCATGTTTATAGAGATAGCGGTGTAGATATTTCCATATTCATACAGAGGACGGTGTAGATATTTCAGTGTTTTTACAGATGGCAGTGTAAATATTTCCATGTTTATACAGATAGCGATGTGGTTATTTCCATGTTTACAGATTTAGCGGCGTAGACATTTCCATGTTTATAGAGATGGCTGCGTAGATATTTCCATGTTAATACAGATGGCAGTGTAGATATTTCCATTTTTATACTGATGACCGTGTAGGTATTTCCATGTATATATATATGGCGGTGTAAATATTTCCATGTTTATAAAGATAGCGGTGTAGATATTTTCTGATTTATACAGATAGCGGTATAGATATTTCCATGTTTATACAGATAGTGGTGTAGATATATCCATGTTTATACAGATCGTGGTGTAGATATTTCCGTGATTATACAGATAGTGGTGTAGATATTTCCATGTTTTACAGATAGCGGTGTAGATATTTCCATGTTTACAGAGATAGAGGTGTAGATATTTCCATATTTGCACAGACTGCTGTGTAGATATTTCCATCTTCAAAGAGATAGCGGTCAACATATTTGAATGTTTACACCGACAGCTGTGTAGGTATATCCATGTTGACACAGATAGTGTTGTAGATATTTCCATGTTTATACAGACTGCGGTGTAGATATTTCCATGTTTATACAGATAGCGGTGTAGATATTTCCATGTTTATACAGATAGCGGTGTAGATATCTCCATTTTTATACAGATATCGGTGTGGCTATTTCCAGGTTTATACGGATAGCTATGTAGATATTTCCATGTTTATAGAGATGGCTGGGTAGATATTTCTATGTTTATACTGATGTCAGTGTAGATATTTCCGTGTTTATACAGATAGTGGTGTAGATATTTCCATGTTTGTACAGAGGACTGTGTAGATATTTCCATGTTTTTACAGATGGCAGTGTAAATATTTCCATGTTTATACAGATAGCGGTGTGGCTGTTTCCATGTTTATAGGGATAGCGGTGTACATATTTCCATGTTTATAGAGATGGCTGTGAAGTTATTACCATGTTTATACAGAAGGCAGAGTAGATATTTCCACGTTTATTGAGATAGTGGTATAGATATTTCCATGTTTATACAGATGACTTTGTAGGTATTTCCATGTATATACAGATGGCTGTGTAGATATTTCCATGTTTATGAAGATAGCGGTGTAGATATTTCCATATTTATACAGATAGCAGTGTAGATATTTCCATGTTTATACAGATAGCGGTGTAGTTATATCCAAGTTTATGCAGATCGTGGTGTAGATATTTCCATGTTTATGCAGATCGTGGTGTAGATATTTCCTTGTTTATACAGATAGCGGCATAGATATTTCCATGTTTACAGAGATGGAGGTGAAGATATTTCCATATTTGCACAAATTGCGGTGTAGATATTTCCATTTTTGCACAGATAGCGGTGTACATATTTGCATGTTTACACAGACAGCTGTGTAGATATTTCCATGTTGACACAGATAGTGTTGTAGATATTTCCATGTTTATACAGATTGCGGTGTAGATACTTCCATGTTTATAGAGATAGCAGTGTAGATATTTCCATGTTTATACAGATAGCGTTGTGGCTATTTCCATGTTTATACAGATAGCGATGTAGACATTTCCATGTTTATAGAGATGGGTGTGTAGATATTTCCATATTTATACAGATAGCATTGTAGATATTTTCATGTTTATACAGATGGTGTTGTAGATATTTCCATGTTTATGCAGATGGCGGTGTAGAAATTTCCATGTTTATAGAGATGGCAGATTAGACATTTCTATGTTTATAGAAATAGCGGTGTAGATACTTCCATACTTATACTGTTCGCAGTGTAGATATTTCCATCTTTATACAGATGGCAGTGTAGTTATTTCCAAGTTCATGCAGATAGCAGAGTAGATATTTCCATGTTTATATAGATAGCGGTGTAGATATTTCCATGTTCATACAGATGACTGTGTAGATATTTCCATGTTTTTACAGATGGCGGTGTGGATATTTCCTTGTTTATAGAGGTAGCGGTGTGGCTTTTTCCATGTTTATAGAGATAGCGGTGTAGATATTTCCATGTTTATGGAGATGGCTGTGTTGATATTTCCATGTTTATACAGATGGCAGTGGAGATATTTCCATGTTTATACAGATAGCGGTATAGATATTTCCATGTTTATACCGATGACTGTGTAGGTATTTCCATGTATATACAGATGGCAGTGTAGATATTTCCATGTTTATAAAGATAGCGATGTAGATATTTCCAGATTTATACAGATAGCGGTGTAGATATTTCCCTGTTTATACAGATAGCGGTGTAGATATTTCCATGTTGATACAGAGAGCGTTGTAGATATATCCATGTTTATACAGTTCGCGATGTAGTGATTTCCATGTTTATACAGATAGTGGTGTAGATATTTCCATGTTTATACAGATAGCGGTGTAGATATTTCCATGTTTACAGAGATAGACGTGTGGTTATTTCCGTATTTGCACAGAATGCGGTGTAGATATTTGCATCTTCACACAGATAGCGGTGTACATATTTGCAAGTTTACACAGACAGCTGTGTACATATTTCCACGTTTACACAGATAGTGTTGTAGAAATTTCCATGTTTCTACAGATGGCGGTGTAGATATTTCCATGTTTACAAAGATAGCTGTGTAGATATTTCCATGTTTATACGATAGCGGTGTAGATATTTCCATGTTTATACAGATAGCGGTGTGGCTATTTCCATGTTTATACAGATAGCGATGTAGATATTTGCATGTTTGTAGAGATGAATGTGTAGATATTTCCATGTTTATACAGATGGCAGTGTAGATATTTCCACGTTTATAGGGATAGTGGTGTAGTTATTTCCATGTTTATACAGATGGCAGAGTAGATATTTCTTTGTTTATAGAGACAGCGGTGTAGATACTTCCATATTTATACCGCTCCCGGTGTAGATATTTCCATCTTTATACAGATGGCAGTGTAGTTATTTCCATGTTCATGCAGATAGCGGTGTAGATATTTCCATGTTTATACAGATAGCGGTGTAGGTATTTCCATGTTTATAGAGATAGCGGTGTAGATATTTCCATGTTTATACAGTTGACTGTGAATATATTTCCATGTTTTTACAGATGGCGGTGTAGATATTTCCATGTTTATACAGGTAGCAGTGTGGCTATTTCCATGTTTATAGAGATAGCGGTGTAGTTATTTCCATGGTTATAGAGATGGCTGTGTAGATATTTCCATGTGTATACAGATGGCACTGTAGATATTTTCAGGTTTATGCAGATAGTGGTATAGATATTTCCATGTTTATACAGATGACTGTGTAGTTATTTCCATGTATATACAGATGGCGGTGTAGATATTTCCATGTTTATAGAAATAGCACTGTAGGTATTTCCATGTTTACAGAGATAGCGTTGTAGACATTTCCATGTTTCTACAGATGCCTGTGTAGATATTTCCATGTGTAGACAGATGGCGGTGTATATATTTTCATGTTTATAGAGATGGTGGTGTAGATATTTCCATGTTTATACAGATGACTGTGTAGATATTTTCATGTTTATAAAGATGACGGTGTTGATATTTCCATGTTTATAGAGATAGCAGTGTAGATATTTCCATGTTTATACAGATAGCGGTGTAGATATTTCCATGTTTATACAGATCACGGTGTAGATATTTCCGTCTTTATACAGTTAGCGGTGTAGATATTTCCATCTTCATACAGATTGCTGTGTAGATATTTCCATCTTAACACAGATTGTGGTGTAGTTATTTCCATGTTTATACAGGTAGCGGTCTTTATATTTCCATGTTTGTTGCGATAGCGTTGTAGATATTTCCATGTTTATACAGATGGCAGTGTAGATATTTCCTTGTTTATACAGATAGCGGTGTAGATATTTCCATGTTTACAGAGATAGAGGTGAAGATATTTCCATATTTGTACAAATTGCGGTGTAGATATTTCCATCTTCACACTGATAGCGGTGTACATATTTGCATGTTTACACAGACAGCTGTGTAGATATTTCCATGTTGACACAGATAGTATTGTAGATGTTTCCATGTTTATACAGATTGCGGTGTAGATATTTCCATGTTTATAAAGAGAGCGGTGTAGATATTTCCATGTTTATACAGATAGCGGTGTAGATATTTCTATGTTTACAGATAGCGGTGTGGCTATTTCCATGTATATACAGATAGCGATGTAGACATTTCCATGTTTATAGAGATGGGTGTGTAGATATTTCCATATTTATACAGAGAGCAGTGTAGATATTTCCATGTTTATACAGATGGCGTTGTAGCTATTTCCATGTTTATGCAGATGGCGGTGTAGAAATTTCCATGTTCATAGAGATGGCAGAGTAGACATTTCTATGTTTATAGAAATAGCGGTGTAGATACGTCAATAATTATACTGCTCACAGTATAGATATTTCCATGTTTATACAGATGGCAGTGTAGTTATTTCCATGTTCATGCAGATAGCAGTGTAGATATTTCCATGTTTATACAGATAGCGGTGTAGGAATTTGCATGTTTATAGAGATAGCGGTGTAGATATTTCCATGTTCATACAGATGAGTGTGTAGATATTTCCATGTTTTTACAGATGACGGTGTAGATTTTCCATGTTTATACAGGTAGCGGTGTGGCTTTTTCCATGTTTATGGAGATAGCGGTGTAGATATTTCCATGTTTATGGAGATGGCTGTGTAGATATTTCCATGTTTATACAGATGGCAGTGTAGATATTTCCATGTTTATACAGATAGTGGTATTGATATTTCCATGTTTATAGAGATGAATGTGTAGGTATTTCCATGAATATACAGATGGCGGTGTAGATATTTCCATGTTTATAAAGATAGCGGTGTAAATATTTCCATATTTATACAGATAGCGGTGTAGATATTTCCATGTTGATTCAGATAGCATTGTAGATATATACATGTTGATACAGATCGCGGTGTAGATATTTCCATGTTTGTACAGATAGTGGTGTAGATATTTCCATGTTTATACAGATAGCGGTGTAGATATTTCCATGTTTACAGAGATAGAGGTGTAGGTATTTCCATATTTGCACAGATTTCGGTGTAGATATTACCATCTTCACACAGATAGCGGTGTACATATTTGCATGTTTACACAGACAGCTGTGTAGATATTTCCATGTTGACACAGATAGTGTTGTAGGTATTTCCATGTTTATACAGATTGCGGTGTAGATATATCCATGTTTATACAGAGAGCAGTATTGATATTTCCATGTTTATACAGATAGCGGTGTGGCTATTTCCATGTTTATACAGATAGCGATGTAGATACTTCCATGTTTATAGAGATGGCTGTGTAGATATTTCCATGTTTATAAAGATGGCAGTGTCGATATTTCCATGTTTTTACAGATAGTGGTGTAGATATTTCCATGTTTATAGAGATGACTGTGTAGTTATTTCCATGTTTATACAGATGGCTGTGTATATATTTCCATGTTTATAAAGATAGCCATGTAGATATTTCCATGTTTAAACAGATAGCGGTGAAGGCATTTCCATGTTTATAGAGATAGCTGTGTAGATATTTCCATATTTATACAGATAGCAGTGTGGATATTTCCATGTTTAGAGAGATGGCGGTGTTGATATTTCCATGTTCATGCAGATAGCCGTGTAGATATTTCCATGTTTATACAGATAGCGGTGTAGATATTTCCATGTTTAAAGTGATTGCGGTGTAGATATTTCTAACTTTATACAGAAGACTGTGTAGATAATTCCATGTTTTTACAGATGGCGGTGTAGATATTTCCATGTTTATACTGGTAGCGGTGTGGCTATTTCCATGTTTATAGAGACAGCGGTGTAGATATTTCCATGTTGGTAGAGATGGCTGTGTAGATATTTCCATGTTTATACAGATAGCGGTGTAGATATTTCCATGTTTACAGAGATAGAGGTGTAGGTATTTCCATATTTGCACAGATTGCACTGTAGATATTTCCATCTTCACACAGATAGCGGTGTACATATTTGCAGGTTTACACAGACAGCTGTGTAGATATTTCCATGTTTACACAGATAGTGTTGTAGATATTTCCATTTTTATACAGATTGCAGTGTAGATATTTCCATGTTTATACAGATAGCGGTGTAGATATTTCCATGTTTATAGATAGCGATGTAGATATTTCCATGTTTATACAGATAGCGGTGTGGCTATTTCCATGTTTATACAGAAAGCGGTGTAGATATTTCCATGTTTATAGTGATAGTGGTGTAGATATTTCCATGTTTATAGAGATAGCGGTGTAGATATTTCCATGTTTATACAGATAGTGGTGTAGATATTTCCATCTTTATACAGAGAGCGGTGAAGATATTTCCATGTTTACACAGATAGCGGTGTAGATATTTCCATGTTTATACCGATAGCGGTGTAGATATTTCCATGTATATACAGAGAGCGGTGTTGATATTTCCATGTTTATAGAGATAGCGGCGTAGATATCTCCATGTTTGTATAGATAGCTGTGTAGATGTTTCCACTTTTACACAGATAGCGGAGTTGGTATTTCCATGTTTGTACAGATAGCGGTGTATATATTTCAAAGTTTATAGTTCTCAAAATGTAGATATTTCCATGTTTATACAGATGGCAGTGTAGATATTTCCATGTGTATACAGATAGCAGTGTAGATATTTCCTTGTTTATTCAGATGGTGGTGTACATATTACCATGTTCATACAGATGACTATGTAGATATTTCCATGTTTATACTCATGGCGGTGTAGATATTTCCATGTTTATACAAATGGCAATGTAGATATTTCCATGTTTATATAGATCGTGGTGCAGATAGTTCCATGTTTATACAGATGATTGTGTAGGTATTTCCATGTATATACAGATCACGGTGTAGATATTTCCATGTCTGTAGCGATAGCGGTGTAGATATTTCCATGTTTATAAAGATAGCAGTGTAGATACTTCCATGTCTATACGGCTCGTGGTGTAGATATTTCCATGTTTGTACAGATTGTGGTGTAGGTATTTCCATGTTTATACCGATGGCGGTGTAGATAGTTCCATGTTTATGGAGATGGCGGTGTAGATATTTTCATGTTTTTAGAGATGGTGGTGTAGATTTTCCATGTATATAGAGATAACGGTGTAGATATTTCCATGTTTATAGAGATAGCAGTGTAGGTATTTCCATGTTTACAGAGATAGCGTTGTAGACATTTCCATGTTTCTACAGATGCCTGTGTAGATATTTCCATGTGTAGACAGATGGCGGTGTAGATATTTTCATGTTTATAGAGATGGTGGTGTAGATACTTCCATGTTTATAGAGATGACTGTGTAGATATTTTCTTGTTTATAAAGATGACGGTGTTGATATTTCCATGTTTATAGAGATAGCAGTGTAGATATTTCCATGTTTATACAGATAGCGGTGTAGATATTTCCATGTTTACAGATCGCGGTGTAGATATTTCCGTCTCTATACAGTTAGCGGTGTAGATATTTCCATCGTCATACAGATTGCGGTGTAGATATTTCCATGTTAACACAGATAGTGGTGTAGTTATTTCCATGTTTATACAGATAGCGGTCTTGATATTTCCATGTTTGTTGGGATAGCGGTGTAAATATTTCCAGGTGCATAAAGATAGAATTGTAGGTATTTCCATGTTTATACAGATAGCGGTGTTGATATTTCCATGTTTATACAGATGGCTGTGTAGATATTTCCATGCTGATATGGATGGTGGTGTAGATATTTCCATGTTTGTACAGGTGACTGTGTAGGAATTTCCATGTTTATATAGATGGCGGTGTAGATATTTCCATGTTTACAGAGATAGTGGCGTAGATATTTCTATGTTTATACAGATAGCGGTGTAGATATTTCCATGTTTATGGAGACAGCGGTGTAGATATTTCCAAATTTATACAGATAGCAGTGTAGATACTTCCATGTTTATACAGTTAGCGGTGTAGGTATTTCCATGTTTATAGAGATAGTGTTGTAGATATTTCCATGTTTATAGAGATCATAGTGTAGATATTTCCATGTTTATACAGATGGCGGTGTAGTTATTTCCATGTGTATAGAGAAGGTGGTGTAGATACTTCCATGTTTATAGAGATGGCGGTGTGGAAATTTCCATCTTTATACAGAAAGCGGTGTAGATATTTCCATGTTTATAGGGATAGCGGTGTAGATATTTCCATGTTTGTTTACAGAGATAGAGGTGTAGATATTTCCATATTTGCAAAGATTGCGGTGTAGATATTTCCATTTTCACACAGATAGCGGTGTACATATTTGCAGGTTTACACAGACAGCTGTGTAGATATTTCCATGTTGACACAGATGCTGTTGTAGATATTTCCATATTTATACAGATTGCGGTGTAGATATTTCCATGTTTATAGAGATAGCGGTGTAGATATTTCCATGTTTATACAGATAGCGGTGTAGATATTTCCATGTTTATACACATAGCGGTGTAAATATTTCCATGTTTATACAGATAGCGGTGTGGCTATTTCCATTTTTATACAGATAGCGATGTAGACATTTCCATGTTTATAGAGATGGGTGTGTAGATATTTCCATATTTATACAGATAGCAGTGTAGATATTTCCATGTTTATACAGATGGCGTTGTAGATATTTCCATGTTTATACAGATAGCGGTGTGGCTATGTCCATGTTTATACAGATAGCGATGTAGATATTTCCATGTTTATAGAGATGGGTGTGTAGATATTTCCATGTTTATACAGATCGCAGTGTAGATATTTCCATGTTTATACAGATAGTGGTGTAGATATTTCCATGTTTATACAGATGACTGTGTAGTTATTTCCATGTTTATACAGATGTTGGTTTAGATATTTCCATGTTTATAGAGATAGCCATGTAGATATTTCCATGTTTATACAGATAGCGGTGTAGACATTTCCATGCTTATAGAGATAGCGGTGTAGATATTTGCATATTTATACAGATAGCGTTGTAGATATTTCCATGTTTATACAGTTGGCGGTGTAGATACTTCCATGTTTATGCAGATGGCGGTGTAGATATTTCCATGTTTATAGATATGGCAGTGTACATATTTCTATGTTCATAGAGATACCAGTGTAGATATATCCATATTTATACTGCTCACGGTGTAGATATTTCCATCCTTATACAGATGGCAGTGTAGGTATTTCCATGTTCATGCAGACAGCGGTGTAGATATTTCCATGTTTATACAGATTAGCGGTATAGATATTTCCATGTTTATAGAGATAGCGGTGCAGATATTTCGATGTTTATACAGATGAGTGTGTAGATATTTCCATGTTTTTACAAATGGCGGTGTAGATATTTCCATGTTTATACTGGTAGCGATGTGGCTATTTCCAGGTTTATAGAGATAGCGGTGTAGCTATTTCCATGATTATAGAGATGGCTGTGTAGATATTTCCATGTTTATACAGATGGCAGTGTAGATATTTCCATGTTTATGGAGATACTGGTATAGATATTTCCATGTTTATACAGACGACTGTTTAGGTATTTCCATGTATATACAGATGGAGGTGTAGATATTTCCATGTTTATAAAGATAGCGGTGTAGATACTTCCATATTTATACCGATAGCGGTGTAGATATTTCCATGTTTATACAGATAGCGGTGTAGTTACATCCATGTTTATACAGATCGTGGTGTAGGTATTTCCATGTTTATAAAGATAGTGGTGTAGATATTTCCATGTTATACAGATAGCGGTGTAGATATTTCCATGTTTACAGAGATAGAGGTGTAGATAATTCCATATTTGCACAGATTGCGGTGTTGATATTTCCATCTTCACACAGATAGCGGTGTACATATTTGCATATTTACACAGACAGCTGTGTAAATATTTCCATGATGACACAGATAGTGTAGTAGATATTTCCATGTTTATAGAGATTACGGTGTAGATATTTCCATTTTTATAAAGATAGCGGTGTAGATATTTCCATGTTTATACAGATAGCGGTGTAGATATTTCCATGTTTATACAGATAGCGGTGTGGCGATTTCCATGTTTATACACATAGCGATGTAGATATTTCCATGTTTATACAGATGGCTGTGTAGATATTTCCATGTTTATACAGATGGCAGTGTAGATATTTCCAGGTTTTTACAGATAGTGGTGTAGATATTTCCATCTTTATACAGCTGACTGCATAGTTATTGCCATGTTTTTACAGATGGCGGTGTAGATATTTCCATGTTTATAGAGATAGCCATGTAGATATTTCCATGTTTATACAGATGGCAGTGTAGATATTTCCATGTTTTTACAGATAGCGGTGTAGATATTTCCATCTTTACACAGCTGACTGCGTAGCTATTTCCATGTTTATACAGATGGCGGTGTAGATATTTCCATGTTTATGCAGATGGCGGTGTAGATATTTCCATGTTTATAGTTATGACAGAGTAGATATTTCTATGTTTATAGAGATAGCGGTGTAGATACTTCCATACACATACTGCTCGCGGTGTGGATATTTCCATGTTTATACAGATGGCAGTGCAGTTATTTCCATGTTCATGCAGATAGCGGTGTAGATATTTCCATGTTTATACAGGTAGCAGTGTGGCTATTTCCATGTTTATAGGGATAGCGGTGTAGATATTTCCATGTTTATAGAGATGGCTGTGTAGATATTTCCATGTTTATACAGAAGGCAGTGTAGATATTTCCATGTTTATACAGATAGTCATGTAGATATTTCCATGTTTATGCAGACGACTGTGTAGGTATTTCCATGTTCTTGCATATAGCGGTGTAGATATTTCCATGTTTATACAGATAGTGGTGTAGGTATTTCCATGTTTATAGAGATAGTGGTGTAGATATTTCCATATTCATACACAGGACGGTGTAGATATTTCAATGTTTTTACAGATGGCAGTGTAAATATTTCCATGTTTATACAGACAGCGATGTGGTTATTTCCATGTTTATAGAGATAGCGGCGTAGATATTTCCATGTTTATAGAGATGGCTGCGTAGATATTTCCATGTTAATACAGATGGCAGTGTAGATATTTCCATGTTTATACTGATGACTGTGTCGGTATTTCCATGTATATATATATGGCGGTGTAGATATTTCCATGTTTATAAAGATAGCGGTGTAGATATTTCCTGATTTATACAGATAGCGGTGTAGATATTTCCATGTTTATACAGATCGTGGTGTAGATATATCCATGTTTATACAGATCGTGGTGTAGATATTTCCATGATTATACAGATAGTGGTGTAGATATTTCCATGTTTTACAGATAGCGGTGTAGATATTTCCATGTTTACAGAGATAGAGGTGTAGATATTTCCATATTTGCACAGATTGCGGTGTGCATATTTCCATCTTCAAAGAGATAGCGGTGTACATATTTGAATGTTTACACCGACAGCTGTGTAGGTATATCCATGTTGACACAGATAGTGTTGTAGATATTTCCATGTTTATACAGATTGCGGTGTAGATATCTCCATGTTTATACAGATAGCGGTGTAGATATTTCCATGTTTATACAGATAGCGGTGTAGATATCTCCATTTTTATACAGATAACGGTGTGGCTATTGCCAGGTTTATACAGATAGCTATGTAGATATTTCCATGTTTATAGAGATGGCTGTGTAGATATTTCTATGTTTATACTGATGTCAGTGTAGATATTTCCATGTTTATACAGATAGTGGTGTAGATATTTCCATGTTTGTACAGAGGACTGTGTAGATATTTCCATGTTTTTACATATGGCAGTGTAAATATTTCCATGTTTATACAGATAGCGGTGTGGCTGTTTCCATGTTTATAGGGATAGCGGTGCACATATTTCCATGTTTATAGAGATGGCTGTGAAGATATTACCATGTTTATACAGAAGGCAGAGTAGATATTTCCACGTTTATAGAGATAGTGGTATAGATATTTCCATGTTTATACAGATGACTTTGTAGGTATTTCCATGTATATACAGATGGCTGTGTAGATATTTCCATGTTTATAAAGATAGCGGTGTAGATATTTCCATGTTTATACAGATAGCAGTGTAGTTATTTCCATGTTTATACAGATAGCGGTGTAGATATATCCATGTTTATGCAGATCGTGGTGTAGATATTTCCATGTTTATACAGATCGTGGTGTAGATATTTCCTTGTTTATACAGATAGCGGTGTAGATATTTCCATGTTTACAGAGATAGAGGTGAAGATATTTCCATATTTGCACAAATTGCGGTGTAGATATTTCCATTTTCACACAGATAGCGGTGTACATATTTGCATGTTTACACAGACAGCTGTGTAGATATTTCCATGTTGACACAGATAGTGTTGTAGATATCTCCATGTTTATACAGATTGCGGTGTAGATATTTCCATGTTTATAGAGATAGCAGCGTAGATATTTCCATGTTTATACAGATAGCGTTGTGGCTATTTCCATGTTTATACAGATAGCAATGTAGACATTTCCATGTTTATAGAGATGGGTGTGTAGATATTTCCATATTTATACAGATAGCAGTGTAGATATTTTCATGTTTATACAGATGGTGTTGTAGATATTTCCATGTTTATGCAGATGGCGGTGTAGAAATTTCCATGTTTATAGAGATGGCAGATTAGACATTTCTATGTTTATAGAAATAGCGGTGTAGATACTTCCATACTTATACTGCTCGCAGTGTAGATATTTCCATCTTTATACAGATGGCAGTGTAGTTATTTCCAAGTTCATGCAGATAGCAGTGTAGATATTTCCATGTTTATACAGATAGCGGTGTAGATATTTCCATGTCTATAGAGATAGCGTTGTAGATATTTCCATGTTCATACAGATGACTGTGTAGATATTTCCATGTTTTTACAGATGGCGGTGTGGATATTTCCTTGTTTATACAGGTAGCGGCATGGCTTTTTCCATGTTTATAGAGATAGCGGTGTAGATATTTCCATGTTTATGGAGATGGCTGTGTACATATTTCCATGTTTATACAGATGGCAGTGGAGATATTTCCATGTTTATACAGATAGTGGTATAGGTATTTCCATGTTTATAGAGATGACTGTGTATGTATTTCCATGTATATACAGATGGCGGTGTAGATATTTCCATGTTTATAAAGATAGCGGTGTAGATATGTCCATATTTATAGAGATAGAGGTGTAGATATTTCCATGTTGATACAGATAGCGTTGTAGATATATCCATGTTTATACAGATCGCGGTGTAGATATTTCCATGTTTATACAGATAGTGGTGTAGATATTTCCATGTTTATACAGATAGCGGTGTAGGTATTTCCATGTTTACAGAGATAGAGGTGAAGGTATTTCCATATTTGCACAGATCGCGGTGTAGATATTTCCATCATCACACAGATAGCGGTGTACATATTTGCAAGTTTACACAGACAGCTGTGTAGATATTTCCATGTTGACACAGATAGCGTTGTAGATATTTCCATGTTTATAAAGATTGCGGTGTAGATATTTCCATGTTTCTACAGAGAGCGGTGTACATATTTCCATGTTTATACAGATAGCGGTGTGGCTATTTCCATGTTTATACAGATAGCGATGTAGATATTTCCATGTTTATAGAGATGGCTGTGTAGATATTTCCATGTTTATAAAGATGGCAGTGTCGATATTTCCATGATTTTACAGATAGTGGTGTAGATATTTCCATGTTTATACAGATGACTGTGTAGTTATTTCCATGTTTATACAGATGGCGGTGTATATATTTCCATGTTTATAGAGCTAGCCATGTAGATATTTCAATGTTTATGCAGATAGAGGTGTAGACATTTCCATGTTTATATAGATGGCGGTGTAGATATTTCCATGTTTATGCAGATGGCGGTGTAGATATTTCCATGTTTATATAGACGGCAGAGTAGATATTTCTTTGTTTATAGAGATAGCGGTGTAGATACTTCCATACTTATACTGCTCCCGCTGTAGATTTTTCCATCTTTGTCCAGATGGAAGTGTAGTTATTTCCATGTTCATGCAGATAGCGGTGTAGATATATCCATGTTTATACAGATAGCGGTGTAGGTATTTCCATGTTTATAGAGATAGCGGTGTAGATATTTTCATGTTTATACAGATGACTGTGTAGATATTTCCTTGTTTTTACAGATGGCGGTGTAGATATTTCCATGTTTATACAGGTAGCGGTGTGTCTATTTCCATGTTTATAGAGATAGCGTTGTAGATATTTCCATGTTTATAGAGATGGCAGTGTAGATATTTCCATGTGTATACAGATGGCAGTGTAGATGTTTCCATGTTTATACAGATAGCGGTGTAGATATTTCCATGTTTATACAGATAGCACTGTAGGTATTTCAATGTTTACAGAGATAGCGTTGTAGACATTTCCATGTTTCTACAGATGCCTGTGTAGATATTTCCATGTGTAGACAGATGGCGGTGTAGATATTTTCAAGTTTATAGAGATGGTGGTGTAGATATTTCCATGTTTATACAGATGACTGTGTAGATATTTTCATGTTCATAAACATGACGGTGTTGATATTTCCATGTTTATAGAGATAGCAGTGTAGATATTTCCATGTTTATACAGATAGCGGTGTAGATATTTCCATGTTTATACAGATCGCGGTGTAGATATTTCCGTCTTTATACAGTTAGCGGTGTAGATATTTCCATCTTCATACAGATTGCTGTGTAGATATTTCCATCTTAACACAGATAGTGGTGTAGTTATTTCCATGTTTATACAGGTAGCGGTCTTGATATTTCCATGTTTGTTGCGATAGCGTTGTAGATATTTCCATGTTTATACAGATGGCAGTGTAGATATTTCCATGTTTATACAGATGACTGTGTAGTTATTTTCATGTTCATGCAGATAGCGGTGTAGATATTTCCATGTTTATACAGATAGCGGTGTAAGTATTTCCATGTTTTTTTTTTTTTTTTTTTTTAATAAAATTTTTTATTGATCATTCTTTGGTGTGTCTCACAGAGGGGGATTTGCAGGGTCATAGGACACTAGTGGAGGGAAGGTTAGCAGACAAACAAGTGAACAAAGGTCTCTGGTTTTCCTAGGCAGAGTGTTTGTGTCCCTGGGTACTTGAGATTAGGGAGTGGTGATGACTCTTAACAAGCATGCTGCCTTCAAGCATCTGTTTAACAAAGCACATCTTGCACCGCCCTTAATCCATTTAACCCTGAGTGGACACAGCACATGTTTCAGAGAGCACAGGGTTGGGGGTAAGGTCACAGATCAACAGGATCCCAAGGCAGAAGAATTTTTCTTAGTACAGAACAAAATGAAAAGTCTCCCATGTCTACTTCTTTCTACACAGACACGGCAACCTCCGATTTCTCAATCTTTTCCCCACCTTGCCCCCTTTTCTATTCCAGAAAACCGCCATCGTCATCATGGCCCATTCTCAATGAGCTGTTGGGTACACCTCCCAGACGGGGTGGTGGCCGGGCAGAGGGGCTCCTCACTTCCCAGTAGGGGCGGCCGGGCAGAGGCTCCCCTCAGCTCCTGGACCAGGCGGCTGGCCGGGGGTGGGTTTGACCCACCCACCTCCCTCCCGGACGGGGCGGCTGGCTGGGCGGGGGGCCGAGCCCCCCACCTCCCTCCCGGATGGGGCGGCTGGCCAGGCGGGGGGCTGACCCCCCCACCTCCCTCCCAGACGGGGCAGCTGGCCGGGAGGGGGCGCTGACCCCCCCACCTCCCTCCCGGACGGAGCAGCTGGCCGGGCGGGGGACTGAGCCCCTCACCTCCCTCCCGGACGGGGCGGCTGGCCGGGCAGAGGGGCTCCTCACTTCCCAGTAGGGGCGGCCGGGCAGAGGCGCCCCTCACCTCCCGGATGGGGCGGCTGGCCGGGCGGGGGGCTGAGCCCCCCACCTCCCTCCCGGATGGGGCGGCTGGCCGGGCAGGGGGCTGAGCCCCCCACCTCCCTCCCGGATGGGGCGGCTGGCCGGGCGGGGGGCTGACTCCCCCACCTCCCTCCCGGACGGGGCGGCTGGCCGGGCAGAGGGGCTCCTCACTTCCCAGTAGGGGCGGCCAGGCAGAGGCGCCCCTCACCTCCCGGACGGGGCGGCTGGCCGGGCGGGGGGCTGAGCCCCCCACCTCCCTCTCAGACGGGGCGGCTGGCCGGGAGGGGGCGCTGACCCCCCCCACCTCCCTCCCAGACGGAGCGGCTGGCCGGGCAGGGGGCTGAGCCCCCCACCTCCCTCCCGGACGGGGCGGCTGGCCGGGCAGAGGGGCTCCTCACTTCCCAGTAGGGGCAGCCAGGCAGAGGCGCCCCTCACCTCCCGGACGGGGCAGCTGGCCGGGCGGGGGGCTGACCCCCCCACCTCCCTCCCGGACGGGGCGGCTGGCCGAGCGGGGGGCTGACCCCCCCCACCTCCCTCCCAGACGGGGCGGCTGGCCGGGCGGGGGGGCTGACCCCCCCCACCTCCCTCCCGGACGGGGCGGCTGGCTGGGCAGAGGGGCTCCTGGCTGGGCAGAGGGGCTCCTCACTTCCCAGTAGGGGTGGCTGGGCAGAGGCGCCCCTCACCTCCCGGACGGGGCGGCTGGCCGGGTGGGGGGCTGCGCCCCCCACCTCCCTACCAGACGGGGCGGCTGGCCGGGCGGGGGGCTGACCCCCCCACCTCCCTCCCAGATGGGGCGGCTGGCTGGGCAGAGGGGCTCCTGGCTGGGCAGAGGGGCTCCTCACTTCCCAGTAGGGGCGGCCGGGCAGAGGCGCCCCTCACCTCCTGGACGGGGTGGCTGGCCGGGCCAGGGGCTGACCCCCACCTCCCTCCCGGACGGGGTGGCTGCCGGGCGGAGACGCTCCTCACTTCCCAGACGGGGTGGCAGCCAGGCGGAGGGGCTCCTCACTTCTCAGACGGTGCGGTTGCCAGGCGGAGGGTCTCCTCACTTCTCAGACGGGGCGGCCGGGCAGAGACGCTGCTCACCTCCCAGACGGGGTTGCGGCTGGGCCGAGGCGCTCCTCACATCCCAGACGGGGCGGCGGGGCAGAGGCGCTCCCCACATCTCAGACGATGGGCTGCCGGGCAGAGACGCTCCTCACTTCCTAGATGGGATGGCGGCCGGGATGAGGCGCTCCTCACTTCCCAGGTGGGATGGCGGCTGGGCAGAGACGCTCCTCACTTTCCAGACTGGGCAGCCAGGCAGAGGGGCTCCTCACATCCCAGACGATGGGCAGCCAGGCAGAGACGCTCCTCACTTCCCAGACGGGGTGGCGGCCGGGCAGAGGCTGCAATCTCCGCACTTTGGGGGGCCAAGGCAGGCGGCTGGGAGGTGGAGGCCGTAGCGAGCCGAGATCACGCCACTGCACTCCAGCCTGGGCACCATTGAGCACTGAGTGAATGAGACTCCGTCTGCAATCCCGGCACCTCGGGAGGCCGAGGCTGGCGGATCACTCGCGGCTAGGAGCTGGAGACCAGTCCGGCCAACACAGCGAAACCCCGTCCCCACCAAAAAAACATGAAAACCAGTCAGGCGTGGCGGCGCGTGCCTGCAATCGCAGGCACTCGGCAGGCTGAGGCAGGAGAATCAGGCAGGGAGGCTGCAGCGAGCCGAGATGGCAGCAGTACAGTCCAGCTTTGGCCCGGCATGAGAGGGAGACCGTGGAAAGGAGAGGGAGAGGGAGACGGGAGACGGGAGAGGGAGAGGGAGACGGGAGAGGGAGACGGGAGAGGGAGAGGGAGACCGCGTTCCCATTTCCATGTTTATAGAGATAGCGGTGCAGATATTTCCATGTTTATACAGATGACTGTGTATATATGTCCATGTTTTTACAGATGGTGGTGTAGATATTTCCATGTTTATACAGGTAGCGGTGTGGTTATTTGCATGTTTATAAAGACAGCGGTGTAGATATTCCCATGTTTATAGACATGGCTGTGTAGATATATCCATGTTTATACAGATAGCAGTGTAAATATTTCCATGTTTACACAGATAGTGGTGTAGATATTTCCATGTTTATACAGATGACTGTGTAGTTATTTCCATGTTTATACAGATGGTGGTGTAGATATTTCCATGTTTACAGAGATAGCCAAGTAGATATTTCCATGTTTATACAGATAGCGGTGTAGACATTTCCATGTTTACAGAGATAGCAGTGTAGATATTTCCATATTTTTACAGATAGCGGTGTGGATACTTCTTTGTTTATACAGATGGTGGTGTAGATATTTCCATGTTTATGCAGATGGCCGTGTAGATATTTCCATGTTTATAGATTTGGCGGTGAAGATATTTCTATGTTTATGGAGATAGCGGTGTAGATATTTCCATATGTATACTGCTGGTGGTGTAGATATTTCCATCTTTATACAGATGGCCGTGTAGATATTTCCATGTTCTTGCAGATAGCGGTGTAGATATTTCCATGTTTATACAGATAGCGGTGTAGGTATTTCGATGTTTATAGAGTTAGCGGTGTAGATATTTCCATGTTTATACAGATGACTGTGTAGATATTTCCATGTTTTTATAGATGGCGGTGGAGATATTTCCATGTTTATACAGATAGCGGTGTGGCTATTTCCATGTTTACAGAGATAGCGGAGTAGATATTTCCATGTTTATAGAGATGGCTGTGTAGATATTTCCATGTTTATACAGATGGCATTGTAGACATTTCCATGTTTATACAGATAGTTGTATAGATATTTATATGTTTATACAGATGACTGTGTAGGTATTTCCATGTATATACAGATGGCGGTGTAGATATTTCCATGTTTATAAAGATAGCGGTGTAGATATTTCCATATTTATCCAGATAGCGGTGTAGATATTTCCATTTTTATACAGATAGCGGTGTAGATATATACACGTATATACAGGTCGTGATGTAGAGATTTCCATGTTTATACAGATAGTGGTGTAGATATTTCCATGTTTATACAGATAGCGGTGTAGATATTTCCATGTTTACAGAGATAGAGTTGTAGATATTTCCATATTTGCACAGATTGCGGTGTAGATATTTCCATCTTCACACAGATAGCGGTGTACATATTTGCATGTTTACACAGACAGCTGTGTAGATATTTCCATGATGACACAGATAGTGTTGTAGATATTTCCAGGTTTATATAGATTGCGGTGTAGATATTTCCATGTTTATATAAATTGCGGTGTAGATATTTCCATGTTTATAAAGATAGCGGTGTAGATGTTTCCATATTTATACAGATAACGGGGTAGATATTTCCATGTTTATACAGATGGCGGTGTAGATATTTCCATGTTTATGCAGGTGGCGGTGTAGATATTTCCATGTTTATATAGAGAGCAGAGTAGATATTTCTATGTTTATAGAGATAGTGGTGTAGATACTTCCATACTTATACTGCTCGCAGTGTAGATATTTCCATCTTTATACAGATGGCAATGTAGATATTTCCATGTTCATGCAGATAGCGGTGTAGATATTTCCATGTTGATACAGATAGCGGTGTAGGTATTTCCATGTTTATAGAGATAGCGGTGTAGATATTTCCATGTTTATACAGATGACTGTGTAGTTATTTCCATGTTTTCACTGATGGCGGTGGAGATATTTCCATGTTTATACAGGTAGCGGTGTGGCTATTTCCATGTGTATAGAGATAGCGGGGTAGATATTTCCATGTTTATAGAGATGGCTGTGCAGATATTTCCATGTTTATACAGATGGCATTGTAGATATTTCCATGTTTATACAGATAGTGGTATAGATATTTCTATGTTTATACAGATTACTGTGTAGGTATTTCCATGTATATACAGATGGCGGTGTAGATATTTCCATGTTTATAAAGATAGCGGTGTAGATATTTCCATGTTTATAGAGATGGCTGTGTAGTTATTTCCATGTTTATTCAGATGGCAGTGTAGATATTTCCATGTTTATACAGATGACTGTGTAGGTATTTCCATGTATATACAGATGGTGGTGTAGGTATTTCCATGTTTATACAGACAGCGTTGTAGATATATCCATGTTTATACAGGTCGTGGTGTAGAGATTTCCATGTTTATACAGATATTGGTGTAGATATTTCCATGTTTATACAGATAGCGGTGTAGATATTTCCATGTTTACAGAGATAGAGGTGTAGATATTTCCATATTTGCACAGATTGCGGTGTAGATATTTCCATCTTCACACAGATAGCGGTGTACATATTTCCATGTTTGCACAGACAGCTGTGTAGATATTTCCATGATGACACAGATAGTGTTGTAGATATTTGCATGTTTATACAGATTGCGGTATAGATATTTCCATGTTTATAAACATAGCTTTGAAGATATTTCCATGTTTATACAGATAGCGGTGTAGATATTTCCATGTTTATACAGATAGCCGTGTAGCTATTTCCATGTTTATACAGATAGAGTTGTAGATATTTGCATGTTTATAGAGATGGCTGTGTAGATATTTCCATGTTTATACAGATGGCAGTGTTGATAATTCCATGTTTTTACAGATAGTGGTGTAGATATTTCCATGTTTATACAGATGACTGTGTAGTTATTTCCATGTTTATACAGATGGTGGTGTAGATATTTCCATGTTTATAGAGAGAGCCATGTAGATATTTCGATGTTTATGCAGATAGCGGTGTAGACATTTCCATGTTTATAGAGATAGCTGTGTAGATATTTTCATATTTATACAGATAGCGGTGTAGACATTTCCATGTTTATGTAGATGGCGGTGTAGATATTTCCATGTTTATGCAGATGGCGGTGTAGATATTTCCATGTTTATATAGATGACAGAGTAGATATTTCTGTGTTTATAGAGTTAGCGTTGTAGATACTTCCATACTTATACTGCTCGCGGTGCAGATATTTCCACCTTTGTACAGATGGAAGTGTAGTTATTTCCTTTTTCATCCAGATAGCAGTGTAGATATATCCATGTTTATACAGATAGCGGTGTAGGTATTTCCATGTTTATAGAGATAGCGGTGTAGATATTTCCATGTTTATACAGATGACTGTGAATATATTTCCTTGTTTTTACAGATGGCGGTGTAGATATTTCCATGTTTATGCAGGTAGCGGTGTGGCTATTTCCATGTTTATAGAGATAGCGGTGTAGTTATTTCCATGGTTATAGAGATGGCTGTGTAGATATTTCCATGTGTATACAGATGGCAGTGTAGATATTTTCAGGTTTATGCAGATAGTGGTATAGATATTTCCATGTTTATACAGATGACTGTGTAGTTATTTCCATGTATATACAGATGGCGGTGTAGATATTTCCATGTTTATAGAGATAGCACTGTAGGTATTTCCATGTTTACAGAGATAGCGTTGTAGATATTTCCATGTTTCTACAGATGCCTGTGTAGATATTTCCATGTGTAGACAGATGGCAGTGTAGATATTTTCATGTTTATAGAGATGGTGGTGTAGATATTTCCATGTTTATACAGATGACTGTGTAGATATTTTCATGTTTATAAAGATGACGGTGTTGATATTTCCATGTTTATAGAGAGAGCAGTGTAGATATATCCATGTTTATACAGATAGCGGTGTAGATATTTCCATGTTTATACAGCTCACGGTGTAGATATTTCCGTCTTTATACAGTTAGCGGTGTAGATATTTCCATCTTCATACAGATTGCTGTGTAGATATTTCCATCTTAACACAGATAGTGGTGTAGTTATTTCCATGTTTATACAGGTAGCGGTCTTGATATTTCCATGTTTGTTGCGATAGCGTTGTAGATATTTCCATGTTTATACAGATGGCAGTGTAGATATTTCCATGTTTATACAGATGACTGCGTAGTTATTTCCATGTTCATGCAGATAGCGGTGTAGATATTTCCATGTTTATACAGATAGCGTTGTAGGTATTTCCATGTTTATAGAGATAGCGGTGCAGATATTTCCATGTTTATACAGATGACTGTGTAGATATTTCCATGTTTTTACAGATGGTGGTGTAGATATTTCCATGTTTATCCAGGTAGTGGTGTGGTTATTTGCATGTTTATAAAGACAGCGGTGTAGATATTCCCATGTTTATAGACATGGCTGTGTAGATATATCCATGTTTATACAGATGGCAGTGTAAAGATTTCCATGTTTACACAGATAGTGGTGTAGATATTTCCATGTTTATGCAGATGACTGTGTAGTTATTTCCATGTTTATACAGATGGTGGTGTAGATATTTCCATGTTTACAGAGATAGCCATGTAGATATTTCCATGTTTATACAGATAGCGGTGTAGACATTTCCATGTTTACAGAGATAGCAGTGTAGATATTTCCATATTTATACAGATAGCGGTGTGGATACTTCTTTGTTTATACAGATGGTGGTGTAGATATTTCCATGTTTATGCAGATGGCCGTGTAGTTATTTCCATGTTTATAGATTTGGCAGTGAAGATATTTTTATGTTTATGGAGATAGCTGTGTAGATATTTTCATATGTATACTAATCGTGGTGTAGATATTTCCATCTTTATACAGATGGTCGTGTAGATATTTCCATGTTGTTGCAGATAGCGGTGTAGATATTTCCATGTTTATACAGATAGTGGTGTAGGTATTTCGATGTTTATAGAGTTAGCGGTGTAGATATTTCCCTGTTTATACAGATGACTGTGTAGATATTTGCAGGTTTTTATAGATGGCGGTGGAGATATTTCCATGTTTATACAGGTAGCGGTGTGGCTATTTCCATGTTTACAGAGATAGCGGAGTAGATATTTCCATGTTTATAGAGATGGCTGTGTAGATATTTCCATGTGTATACAGATGGCAGTGTAGATATTTCCATGTTTATACAGATAGTGGTATAGATATTTCCATGTTTATACAGACGACTGTGTAGGTATTTCCGTGTATATACAGATGGCGATGTAGATATTTCCATGTTTATAAAGATAGCGGTGTAGATATTTCAATATTGATACAGATAGCGGTGTAGATATTTCCATGTTTATACAGATAGTGGTGTAGATATATCCATGTTTATACAGATAGCGGTGTAGACATTTCCATGTTTATATAGATAGTGGTGTAGATATTTCCATGTTTATACAGATAGCGGTGTAGATATTTCCATTTTTACAGAGATAGAGGTGTAGATATTTCCATATTTGCACAGATTGCTCTGCAGATATTTCTATCTTCACACAGATAGCGGTGTACATATTTGCATGTTTACACAGACAGCTGTGTAGATATTTCCACGTTGACACAGATAGTGTTGTAGATATTTCCGTGTTTATACAGATTGCGGTGTAGATATTTCCATGTTTATGAAGAGAGCGGTGTAGATATTTCCATGTTTACACAGATAGCGGTGTAGATATTTCCATGTTTATACAGATAGCGGTGTGGCTATTTCCATGTTTATACAGATAGCGATGTAGATATTTCCATGTTTATAGAGATGACTGTGTAGATATATCCATGTTTATACAGATGGCAGTGTAGATATTTTCATCTTTACGCAGATAGTGGTGTAGATATTTCCATGTTTACACAGATGACTGTGTAGTTATTTCCATGTTTATACAGATGGCGGTGTAGAGATTTCCATGATCATAATCATAGCCATGCAGATATTTCCATGTTTATACAGATAGCGGTGTAGACATTTCCATGTTTACAGAGATAGCGGTGTAGATATTTCCATATTTATACAGATAGCGGTGTAGACATTTCCATGTTTATACAGATGTTGGTGTACATATTTCCATGTTTATGCAGATGGCCATTTAGATATTTCCATGTTTATAGAGATGGCAGAGTAGATATTTCTATGTTTATAGAGATAGCGGTGTAGATATTTCCATGTTCATACAGATGAGTGTGTAGATATTTCCATGTTTTTACAGATGGCGGTGGAGATATTTCCATGTTTATACAGGTAGCGGTTTGGCTTTTTCCATGTTTATAGAGATAGCGGTGTAGATATTTCCATGTTTATGGAGATGGCTGTGTAGATATTTCCATGTTTATACAGATGGCAGTGTAGATATTTCCATGTTTATACAGATAGTGGTATAGCTATTTCCATGTTTATAGAGATGACTGTGTAGGTATTTCCATGTATATACAGATGGCGGTGTAGATATTTCCATGTTTATAAAGATAGCTGAGTAGATATTTCCATATTTATACAGGTAGCGGTGGAGATATTTCCACGTTGATTCAGATAGCGTTGTAGATATATCCATGTTTATACAGATCGCGGTGAAGATATTTCCATGTTTATACAGATAGTGGTGTAGATATTTCCATGTTTATACAAATAGCGGTGTAGATATTTCCATGTTTACAGAGATAGAGGTGTAGGTATTTCCATATTTATACAGATAGCAGTGTGGATATTTCCATGTTTATACAGATGGCGGTGTAGATATTTCCATGTTCATGTAGATAGCGGTGTAGATATTTCCATGTTTATACAGATAGCGGTGCATGTATTTCCATGTTTATAGTGACTGCGGTGTAGATATTTCCAACTTTATACAGATGACTGTGTAGATATTTCCATGTTTTTACAGATGGCGGTGTAGGTATTTCCATGTTTATACTGGTATCGGTGTGGCTATTTCCATGTTTATAGAGATAGCGGTGTAGATATTTCCATGTTTGTAGAGATGGCTGTGTAGATATTTCCATGTTTATACAGATAGCGGTGTAGATATTTCCATGTTTACAGAGATAGAGGTGTAGGTATTTCCATATTTGCACAGATTGCAGTGTAAATATTTCCATCTTCACACACATAGCGGTGTACATATTTGCAGGTTTACACAGACAGCTGTGTAGATATTTCCATGATGTCACAGATAGTGTTGTAGATATTTCCATGTTTATAAAGATTGCGGTGTAGATATTTCCATGTTTATACAGATAGCGGTGTAGATATTTCCATGTTTATACAGATAGCGGTGTAGATATTTCCATGTTGATACAGATAGCGGTGTGGCTATTTCCATGTTTATACAGATAGCGATGTAGATATTTCCATGTTTATAGAGATGGCTGTGTAGATATTTCCATATTTATACAGATGGCAGTGTCGATATTTCCATATTTTTACAGATAGTGGTGTAGATATTTCCATGTTTATACAGATGACTGTGTAGTTAATTCCATGTTTATACAGATGGCGGTGTAGATATTTCCATGTTTATAGAGATAGCCATGTAGATATTTCCATGTTTCTACAGATAGCGGTGTAGATATTTCCATGTTTATAGAGATAGCGGTGTAGATATTTCCATATTTATACAGATGGCGGTGTAGATATTTCCATGTTTATGCAGATGGCTCTGTAGATATTTCCATGTTTATAGAGATGGCAAAGTAGGTATTTCTTTGTTTAGAGAGATGGTGGTGTAGATACCTCCATACTTATACTGTTCGCAGTGGAGATATTTCCATCTTGATACAGATGGCAGTGTAGTTATTTCCTTGATCATGCAGATAGTGGTGTAGATATTTCCATGTTTATGCAGATAGCTGTGTAGGTATTTCCATGTTTATAGAGATAGCGGTGTAGGTATTTCCATGTTTATACAGATGACTGTAGTTAATTCCATGTTTTTACAGATGGCGGTGTAGATATTTCCATGTTTATACTGGTAGCGCTGTGGCTATGTCCATGTTTATACAGATAGCGGTGTAGATATTTCCATGTTTATAGAGATGGCTGTGTATATATTTCCATGTTTATACAGATGGCAGTGTCGATATTTCCATGTCTTTACAGATAGTGGTGTAGATATTTCCATGTTTATACAGATGAAAGTGTAGTTATTTCCATGTTTATAGAGATGGCGGTGTAGATATTTCCATCTTTATAGAGATAGCCATGAAGATATTTCCATGTTTATACAGATAGCGGTGACGACATTTCCATGTTTATACAGATTGTGGTGTAGATATTTCCATGTTTATGCAGATGGCCGTGTAAATATTTCCATGTTTATAGAGATCGTGGTGTAGATATTTCTATGTTTATAGAGATAGTGGTGTAGATATTTCCATATTTATACTGCTCGCCGAGTAGATATTTCCATCTTTATACAGATGGCAATGTAGATATTTCCATGTTCTTGCAGATAGCGGTGTAGATATTTCCATGTTTATACAGATAGCTGTGTAGGTATTTCCATGTTTACAGAGATAGCGGTGTAGATATTTCCATGTTTATAGAGATAGCGGTGTAGATATTTCCATGTTTCTACAGATAGCGGTGTAGATATTTCCATGTTTATAGAGATAGCGGTGTAGATATTTCCATATTTATACAGATGGCGGTGTAGATATTTCCATGTTTATGCAGATGGCTCTGTAGATATTTCCATGTTTATAGAGATGGCAAAGTAGGTATTTCTTTGTTTAGAGAGATGGTGGTGTAGATACCTCCATACTTATACTGTTCGCAGTGGAGATATTTCCATCTTGATACAGATGGCAGTGTAGTTATTTCCTTGATCATGCAGATAGTGGTGTAGATATTTCCATGTTTATGCAGATAGCTGTGTAGGTATTTCCATGTTTATAGAGATAGCGGTGTAGGTATTTCCATGTTTATACAGATGACTGTAGTTAATTCCATGTTTTTACAGATGGCGGTGTAGATATTTCCATGTTTATACTGGTAGCGCTGTGGCTATGTCCATGTTTATACAGATAGCGGTGTAGATATTTCCATGTTTATAGAGATGGCTGTGTATATATTTCCATGTTTATACAGATGGCAGTGTCGATATTTCCATGTCTTTACAGATAGTGGTGTAGATATTTCCATGTTTATACAGATGAAAGTGTAGTTATTTCCATGTTTATAGAGATGGCGGTGTAGATATTTCCATCTTTATAGAGATAGCCATGAAGATATTTCCATGTTTATACAGATAGCGGTGACGACATTTCCATGTTTATACAGATTGTGGTGTAGATATTTCCATGTTTATGCAGATGGCCGTGTAAATATTTCCATGTTTATAGAGATCGTGGTGTAGATATTTCTATGTTTATAGAGATAGTGGTGTAGATATTTCCATATTTATACTGCTCGCCGAGTAGATATTTCCATCTTTATACAGATGGCAATGTAGATATTTCCATGTTCTTGCAGATAGCGGTGTAGATATTTCCATGTTTATACAGATAGCTGTGTAGGTATTTCCATGTTTACAGAGATAGCGGTGTAGATATTTCCATGTTTATACAGAGGACTGTGTAGATATTTCCAGGTATTTACAGATGGCAGTGTAAATATTTCCATGTTTACACAGATAGCGGTGTGGCTATTTCCATGTTTATAGAGATAGCGATGTAGTTGTTTCCATGTTTATAGAGATGGCTGCGTATATATTTCCATATTAATACAGATAGCGGTGTAGATATTTGCATGTTAACACAGATAGCTGTGTAGATATATCCATGTTTATATTGATCATGGTGTAGATATTTCCATGTTTATACAGATGGCGGTGAAGATATTTCCATGGTTATGCAGATGGCGGTGTAGATATTTCCATGTTCATAGAGATGGCAGAGTAGATATTTCTTTGTTTATAGAGATAGCGGTGTAGATAATTCCATACTTATACTGCTCGTGGTGTAGATATTTCCATCTTTATACAGATGACAGTGTAGTTATTTCCATGTTCATGCAGATAGTGGTGTAGATATTTCCATGTTTATACAGATAGCAGTGTAGGTTTTCCATGTTTATAGAGATAGCGGTGTAGATATTTCCATGTTTATACAGATGACTGTGTAGATATTTCCATGTTTTTAGAGATGGTGGTGTAGATATTTCCATGTTTATACAGGTAGCGGTGTGGCTATTTCCATGTTTATAGAGATAGCGGTGTAGATATTTCCATGTTTATACGGATGGCTGTGTAGATATTTCCATGTTTATACGGATGGCAGTGTAGATATTTCCATGTTTATACAGATAGTGGTACAGATATTTCCATGTTTATACAGATGACTGTGTAGGTATTTCCATGTATATACAGAGAGCGGTGTAGATATTTCCATGTTTATAAAGATAGCGGTGTAGATTTTCCCATATTTATACAGATAGCGGTGTAGATATTTTCATGTTTACACAGATCGCGGTGTAGATATTTACATGTTTATACAGATAGTGGTGTAGATATTTTCATGTTTATACAGATAGTGGTGTAGATATTTCCATGTTTACAGAGATAGAGTTGTAGGTATTTCCATATTTGCGCAGATTGCGGGGTAGATATTTCCATCTTCACACAGAGAGCGGTGTACATATTTGCATGTTTGCAGAGACAGCTGTGTAGATATTTCCATATTTACACAGATAGTGTTGTAGATATTTCCATGTTTATTCAGATTGCGGTGTAGATATTTCCATGTTTGTCAAGATAGCGGTGTAGATATTTCCATGTTTATACAGATAGCGGTGTAGATATTTCCATGTTTATACAGATAGCGGTGTGGCTATTTCCATGTTTATACAGAGAGCGATGTAGATATTTGCATGTTTATAGAGTTGGCTGTGTAGACATTTCCATGTTTATATAGATGGCAGTGTAGGTAATTTCATGTTTATAGAGATAGTGGTGTACATATTTCCATGTTTATAGAGATGACTGTGAAGTTATTTCCATGTTTATACCCATGGTAGTGTAGATATTTCCATGTTTATAGAGATAGCCATGTAGATATTCCATGTTTATACAGATAGCGGTGTAGACATTTCCATGTTTACAGAGATAGCATTGTAGATATTTGCATATTTATACAGATAGCGGTGTAGATATTCCCATGTTTGTAGAGATGGCGGTGTAGATATTTCCATGTTTATGCAGATGGCCGTGTAGATATTTCCATGTTTATAGAGATGGCAGTATAGATATTTCTATGTTTACAGAGATAGCGGTGTAGATATTTCCATATTTATACTGCTCACAGTGTAGATATTTCCATATATATACAGAGGGCAGTGTAGATATTTCCATGTTCTTGCAGATAGCGGTGTAGATATTTCAATGCTTATACAGATAGTGGTGTAGGTATTTCCATCTTTATAGAGATAGCGGTGTAGATATTTCCATGTTTATACATAGGACTGTGTAGATATTTCCATGTTTTTACAGATGGCAGTGTAAATATTTCCAGGTTTATACAGATAGCGGTGTGGCTATTTCCATGTTTATAGAGATAGCGGTGTAGATATTTCCATGTTTATAGAGATGGCTGTGTATATATTTCCATCTTTATACAGATGGCAGTGTAGATATTTCCATGTTTATATAGATGACTGTGTTGTTATTTCCATGTATATACTGATGGCGGTGTAGATATTTCCATGTTTATAAAGATAGCGGTGTAGATATTTCCATAGTTATGCAGAGAGCGGTGTAGATAATTTCATGTTTATACAGATAGTGGTGTAGATATATCCATGTTTATACAGATAGTGGTGTAGATATTTCCTAGATATTTCCATGTTTATACTGATAGCGGTGTAGATATATCCATGTTTATACAGATAGTGGTGTAGATATATCCATGTTTATACAGATAGCGGTGTAGATATTTCCATGTTTACAGAGATAGAGGTGTAGATATTTCCATATTTGCACAGATTGCTGTGTAGATATTTCCATCTTCACACAGATAGCTGTGTACATATTTGCATGTTTACAGAGACAGCTGTGTAGATATTTCCATGTTGACACAGATTGTGTTGTAGATATTTCCATGTTTATACAGATTGCGGTGTAGATATTTCCATGTTTATTCAGATAGCGGTGTAGATAATACCATGTTCATAGAGATAGCGGTGTGGCTATTTGCATGTTTATACAGTTAGCGATGTAGATATTTCCATGTTTATAGAGATGACTGTGTAGATATATCCATGTTCATACAGATGGCAGTGTAGATATTTCCATCTTTACACAGATAGTGGTGTAGATATTTCCAAGTTTATACATATGAGTGTGTAGTTATTTCCATGTTTATACAGATGGCGGTGTAGAGATTTCCATGATTATAAACATAGCCATGCAGAGATTTCCATGTTTATACAGATAGCGGAGTAGACATTTCCATGTTTACAGAGATAGCGGTGTAGATATTTCCATATTTATACAGATAGCGGTGTAGATATTTCCATGTTTATACAGATGGTGGTGTAGATATTTCCATGTTTTTGCAGATGGCCATTTAGATATTTCCATGTTTATAGAGATGACAGAGTAAATATTTCTATGTTTATAGAGATAGCGGTGTAGATATTTCCATATTGATACTGCTCGCGTTGTTGTTATTTCCATCTTTATAAAGACGGCAGTATAGATATTTCCATATTGTTGCAGATAGCGGTGTAGATATTTCCATGTTTATGCAGATAGCAGTGTAGGTATTTTGATGTTTATAGAGACAGCGGTGTAGGTATTTCCATGTTTATACAGAGGACAGTGTAGATATTTCCATGTTTTTACAGATGGCAATGTAAATATTTCGATGTTTATACAGATAGTGGTGTCGCTGTTTCCATGTTTATAGAGATAGCGGTGTAGATATTTCCATGTTTATAGAAATGGCTGTGTAGATATTTCCATGTTTATACAGAAGGCAGAGTAGATATTTCCATGTTTATAGAGGTAGTGGTATAGATATTTCCATGTTTATACAGATGACTGTGTAGGTATTTCCATGTATATACAGATGGCTGTGTAGATATTTCCATGTTTATAAAGATATCGGTGTAGATATTTCCATATTTATTCAGATAGCAGTGTAGATATTTTCATGTTTATACAGATAGCGGTGTAGATATATCCATGTTTATAAAGATCGTGGTGTAGATATTTCCATGTTTATACAGATCGTGGTGTAGATATTTCCTTGTTTATACAGATAGCGGTGTAGATATTTCCATGTTTACAGAGATAGAGGTGAAGATATTTCCATATTTGTACAAATTGCGGTGTAGATATTTCCATCTTCACACTGATAGCGGTGTACATATTTGCATGTTTACACAGACAGCTGTGTAGATATTTCCATGTTGACACAGATAGTGTTGTAGATGTTTCCATGTTTATACAGATTGCGGTGTAGATATTTCCATGTTTATAAAGAGAGCGGTGTAGATATTTCCATGTTTATACAGATAGCGGTGTAGATATTTCTATGTTTACAGATAGCGGTGTGGCTATTTCCATGTATATACAGATAGCGATGTAGACATTTCCATGTTTATAGAGATGGGTGTGTAGATATTTCCATATTTATACAGAGAGCAGTGTAGATATTTCCATGTTTATACAGATGGCGTTGTAGCTATTTCCATGTTTATGCAGTTGGCGGTGTAGAAATTTCCATGTTCATAGAGATGGCAGAGTAGACATTTCTATGTTTATAGAAATAGCGGTGTAGATACGTCAATAATTATACTGCTCACAGTATAGATATTTCCATGTTTATACAGATGGCAGTGTAGTTATTTCCATGTTCATGCAGATAGCAGTGTAGATATTTCCATGTTTATACAGATAGCGGTGTAGGAATTTGCATGTTTATAGAGATAGCGGTGTAGATATTTCCATGTTCATACAGATGAGTGTGTAGATATTTCCATGTTTTTACAGATGGCGGTGTAGATATTTCCATGTTTATACAGGTAGCGGTGTGGCTTTTTCCATGTTTATAGAGATAGCGGTGTAGATATTTCCATGTTTATGGAGATGGCTGTGTAGATATTTCCATGTTTATACAGATGGCAGTGTAGATATTTCCATGTTTATACAGATAGTGGTATTGATATTTCCATGTTTATAGAGATGACTGTGTAGGTATTTCCATGTATATACAGATGGCGGTGTAGATATTTCCATGTTTATAAAGATAGCGGTGTAGATATTTCCATATTTATACAGATAGCGGTGTAGATATTTCCATGTTGATTCAGATAGCGTTGTAGATATATCCATGTTGATACAGATCGCGGTGTAGATATTTCCATGTTTGTACAGATAGTGGTGTAGATATTTCCATGTTTATACAGATAGCGGTGTAGATATTTCCATGTTTACAGAGATAGAGGTGTAGGTATTTCCATATTTGCACAGATTTCGGTGTAGATATTACCATCTTCACACAGATAGCGGTGTACATATTTGCATGTTTACACAGACAGCTGTGTAGATATTTCCATGTTGACACAGATAGTGTTGTAGGTATTTCCATGTTTATACAGATTGCGGTGTAGATATATCCATGTTTATACAGAGAGCAGTATTGATATTTCCATGTTTATACAGATAGCGGTGTGGCTATTTCCATGTTTATACAGATAGCGATGTAGATACTTCCATGTTTATAGAGATGGCTGTGTAGATATTTCCATGTTTATAAAGATGGCAGTGTCGATATTTCCATGTTTTTACAGATAGTGGTGTAGATATTTCCATGTTTATAGAGATGACTGTGTAGTTATTTCCATGTTTATACAGATGGCTGTGTATATATTTCCATGTTTATAAAGATAGCCATATAGGTATTTCCATGTTTAAACAGATAGCGGTGAAGGCATTTCCATGTTTATAGAGATAGCTGTGTAGATATTTCCATATTTATACAGATAGCAGTGTGGATATTTCCATGTTTAGACAGATGGCGGTGTAGATATTTCCATGTTCATGCAGATAGCCGTGTAGATATTTCCATGTTTATACAGATAGCGGTGTAGATATTTCCATGTTTAAAGTGATTGCGGTGTAGATATTTCTAACTTTATACAGAAGACTGTGTAGATAATTCCATGTTTTTACAGATGGCGGTGTAGATATTTCCATGTTTATAGTGGTAGCGGTGTGGCTATTTCCATGTTTATAGAGATAGCGGTGTAGATATTTCCATGTTGGTACAGATGGCTGTGTAGGTATTTCCATGTTTATACAGATAGCGGTGTAGATATTTCCATGTTTACAGAGATAGAGGTGTAGGTATTTCCATATTTGCACAGATTGCACTGTAGATATTTCCATCTTCACACAGATAGCGGTGTACATATTTGCAGGTTTACACAGACAGCTCTGTAGATATTTCCATGATGACACAGATAGTGTTGTAGATATTTCCATGTTTGTACAGATAGTGGTGTAGATATTTGTATGTTTATAAAGATAGCGTTGTAGATATTTTCATGTTTATACAGATAGCGGTGTAGATATTTCCATGTTTATACAGATAGCGGTGTGGCTATTTCCATGTTTATACAGATAGCGTTGTAGATATTTCCATGTTTATAGAGATGGCTGTGTAGATATTTCCATGTTTATACAGATGGCGGTGTCGATATTTCCATGTTTTAACAGATAGTGGTGTAGATATTTCCATGTTTATACAGATGACTGTGTAGTTATTTCCATGTTTATACAGATGGCGGTGTAGATATTTCCATGTTTGTAGAGAAAGCCACGTAGATATTTCCATGTTTATACACATAGCGGTGTAGACATTTCCATGTTTATAGAGATAGCTGTGTAGATATTTCCGTATTTATACAACTAGCGGTGTGGATATTTCCATGTTTATACAGATGGCGGTGTAGAAATTTCCATGTTTATAGAGTTGGAATAGTAGAAATTTCTATGTTTATAGAGATAGAGGTGTAGATACTTCCATATTTATACTGCTCGCGGTGTAGATATTTCCATCTTTATACAGGTGGCAGTGTAGTTATTTCCTTGTCCATGAAGTTAGCGGTGTAGATATTTCCATGTTTATGCAATTAGCGGTGTAGGTATTTCCATGTTTATAGAGATGGTTGTGTAGGTATTTCCAAGTTCATACAGATGACTGTGTAGATATTTCCATGTTTTTACAGATATCGGTGTAGATATTTCCATGTTTATACAGGTAGCGGTGTGGCTCTTTCCATGTTTATAGAGATAGCGGTGTAGACATTTCCATGTTTCTACAGATGCCTGTGTAGATATTTCCATGTGTAGACAGATGGCGGTGTAGATATTTTCATGTTTATAGAGATGGTGGTGTAGATATTTCCATGTTTATACAGATGACTGTGTAGATATTTTCATGTTTATAAAGATGACGGTGTTGATATTTCCATGTTTATAGAGATAGCAGTGTAGTTATTTCCATGTTTATAAAGATAGCGGTGTAGATATTTCCATGTTTATACAGATCGCGGTGTAGATATTTCTGTCTTTGTACAGATAGCGGTGTAGATATTTCCATCGTCATACAGATTGCGGTGTACATATTTCCATGTTAACACAGTTAGTGGTGTAGTTATTTCCATGTTTATACAGATAGCGGTCTTGATATTTCCATGTTTGTTGGGATAGCGGTGTAGATATTTCCAGGTGCATAAAGATAGAATTTTAGATATTTCCATGTTAATACAGATAGCGGTGTTGATATTTCCATGCTTATACAGATGGCTGTATAGATATTTCCATGCTGATATGGAATGTGGTGTAGATATTTCCATGTTTATACAGGTGACTGTGTAGGAATTTCCATGTTTATATAGATGGCGGTGTAGATATTTGCATGTTTACAGAGATAGTGGCGTAGATATTTCTATGTTTATACAGATAGCGGTGCAGATATTTCCATGTTTATGGAGATAGCGGTGTAGATATTTCCAAATTTATACAGATAGCAGTGTAGATACTTCCATGTTTATACAGTTAGCGGTGTAGGTATTTCCATGGTTATAGAGATAGTGTTGTAGATATTTCCATGTTTATAGAGATCATAGTGTAGATATTTCAATGATTATACAGATGGCGGTGTAGTTATTTCCATGATTATAGAGAAGGCAGTGTAGATATTTCCATGTTTATAGAGATGGCGGTGTGGAAATTTCCATCTTTATACAGAAAGCGGTGTAGATATTTCCATGTTTATAGGGATAGCGGTGTAGATATTTCCATGTTTGTTTACAGAGATAGACGTGTAGATATTTCCATATTTGCAAAGATTGCGGTGTAGATATTTCCATTTTCACACAGATAGCGGTGTACATATTTGCATGTTTACAGAGACAGCTGTGTAGATATTTCCATGTTGACACAGATACTGTTGTAGATATTTCCATGTTTATACAGATCGCGGTGTAGATATTTCCATGTTTATAAAGATAGCGGTGTAGATATTTCCATGTTTATATAGATAGCGGTGTAGATATTACCATGTTTATACAGATAACGATGTGGGTATTTCCATGTTTATACAGATAGCGATGTAGATGTTTCCATGTTTGTAGAGTTGACTGTGTAGATATTTCCATGTTTATACACATGGCAGTATAGATATTTCCATGTATACACAGACAGTGGTGTAGATATTTCCATGTTTATACAGATGACTGTGTAGTTATTTCCATGTTTATACAGACGGTGGTGTAGATATTTCCATGTTTATAGAGATAGCCATGTAGATATTTCCATGTTTATACTGATAGCGGTGTAGGCATTTCTATGTTTACAGAGATAGCGTTGTAGATATTTCCATATTTATACAGATAGCGGTGTATATAATTCTATCTTTATACAGATGGTGGTGTAGATATTTCCATGTTTATACAGATGGCCGTGTAGATATTTCCATGTTTATAGAGATGGCGGTGTAGATATTTCTATGTTTATGGAGATAGCGGTGTAGATATTTCCATATTTATACTGCTCGTGGTGTAGATATTTCCATCTTTATACAGATGGCAGTGTAGATATTTCCATGTTCTTGCAGATAGCGGCGTAGATATTTCCATGTTTACACAGAAAGCGGTGTAGTTATTTCAATGTGTATAGAGATAGCGGTGTAGACATTTCCATGTTTATACAGAGGACTGTGTAGATATTTCCATGTTTTTACAGATGTCAGTGTAAATATTTCCATGTTTATACAGATAGAGGTGTGGCTATTTCCATGTTTATAGAGATAGCGGTGTAGATATTTCCATGTTTATAGAGATAGCCATGTAGATATTTCCATGTTCATACAGATAGCGGTGTAGACATTTCCGTGTTTATAGACATAGCGGTGTAGGTATTTCCATGTTTATTCTGATGACTGTGTAGGTATATCTATGTTTTTACAGATGGCGGTGTAGATATTTCCATGTTTATACAGATAGCGGTGTGGCTATTTCCATGTTGATAGAGATAGGTGTGTAAATATTTCCATGTTTATAGAGATGGTTGTCTAGATATTTCCATGTTTATACAGATGGCAGTGTAGATATTTTCATGTTTATACAGATAGTGGTATAGATATTTGCATGTTTATACAGATGACTGTGTAGGTATTTCCATGTATATACAGATGGCAGTGTAGATATTTCCATGTTCATAAAGATAGCGGTGTAGATATTTCCAGATTTATACAGATAGCGGTGTAGATATTTCCCTGTTTATACAGATAGCGGTGTAGATATATCCATGTTTATACAGATCGTGGTGTAGATATTTCCATGATTATACAGATATTGGTGTAGATATTTCCCTGTTTATACATATAGCGGTGTAGACATTTCCATGTTTACAGAGATAGCGGTGTAGATATTTCCATCTTCACGCAGATAGCGGTGTACATATTTGCATGTTTACACAGACAGATGTGTAGATACTTCCATGTTGACACAGATACTGTTTTAGATATTTCCATGATTATATAGATTGCGGTGTAGTTATTTCCATGTTTATAAACATAGCGGTGTAGATATTTCCATGTTTATACAGTTATCGGTGTAGATATTTCCATGTTTATACAGATAGCGGTGTGGCTATTTCCATGTTTATACAGATAGCGGTGTAGACATTTCCATGTTTACAGAGATAGCGGTTTAGATATTTCCATATTTATACAGATAGCGGTGTACATACTTCTATGTTTATACAGATGGTGGTGTAGATATTTCCATGTTTATGCAGATGGCCGTGTAGATATTTTCATGTGTATAGAGATGGCGGTGAAGATATTTCTATGTTTATAGAGATAGCGGTGTAGATATTTCCTTGTTTATACTGCTCACGGTGTAGATATTTCCATATTTATACAGAGGGCAGTGTAGATATTTCCATGTTCTTGCAGATAGCGGTGTAGATATTTCCATGCTTATACAGATAGTGGTGTAGGTATTTCCATCTTTATAGAGATAGCGGTGTAGATATTTCCATACTTATACTGCTCGTGGTGTAGATATTTCCATCTTTATACAGATGACAATGTAGTTATTTCCATGTTCATGCAGATAGTGGTGTAGATATTTCCATGTTTATACAGATAGCAGTGTAGGTTTTCCATGTTTATAGAGATAGCGGTGTAGATATTTCCATGTTTATACAGATGACTGTGTAGATATTTCCATGTTTTTAGAGATGGTGGTGTAGATATTTCCATGTTTATACAGGTAGCGGTGTGGCTATTTCCATGTTTATAGAGATAGCGGTGTAGATCTTTCCATGTGTATACAGATGGCTGTGTAGATATTTCCATGTTTATACAGATGGCAGTGTAGATATTTCCATGTTTATACAGATAGTGGTATAGATATTTCCATGTTTATACAGATGACTGTGTAAGTATTTCCATGTATATACAGAGAGCGGTGTAGATATTTCCCTGTTTATAAAGATAGCGGTGTAGATTTTTCCATATTTATACAGATAGCGGTGTAGATATTTCCATGTTTATACAGATCGCGGTGTAGATATTTCCATGTTTATACAGATAGTGGGGTAGATATTTTCATGTTTATACAGATAGTGGTGTAGATATTTCCATGTTTACAGAGATAGAGGTGTAGGTATTTCCATATTTGCGCAGATTGCGGGGTAGATATTTCCATCTTCACACAGAGAGCGGTGTACATATTTGCATGTTTACAGAGACAGCTGTGTAGATATTTCCATATTTACACAGATAGTGTTGTAGATATTTCCATGTTTATTCAGATTGCGGTGTAGATATTTCCATGTTTATAAAGATAGCGGTGTAGATATTTCCATGTTTATACAGATAGCGGTGTAGATATTTCCATGTTTATACAGATAGCAGTGTGGCTATTTCCATGTTTATACAGAGAGCGATGTAGTTATTTGCATGTTTATAGAGATGGCTGTGTAGACATTTCCATGTTTATACAGATGGCAGTGTAGGTAATTTCATGTTTATAGAGATAGTGGTGTAGATATTTCTATGTTTATACAGATGACTGTGAAGTTATTTCCATGTTTATACACATGGTAGTGTAGATATTTCCATGTTTATAGAGATAGCCATGTAGATATTTCCATGTTTATACAGATAGCGGTGTAGACATTTCCATGTTTACAGAGATAGCGTTGTAGATATTTGCATATTTATACAGATAGCGGTGTAGATATTTCCATGTTTGTAGAGATGGCGGTGTAGATATTTCCATGTTTATGCAGATGGCCGTGTAGATATTTCCATGTTTATAGAGATGGCAGTATAGATATTTCTATGTTTACAGAGATAGCGGTGTAGATATTTCCATATTTATACTGCTCACGGTGTAGATATTTCCATATTTATACAGAGGGCAGTGTAGATATTTCCATGTTCTTGCAGATAGCGGTGTAGATATTTCCATGCTTATATAGATAGTGGTGTAGGTATTTCCATCTTTATAGAGATAGCGGTGTAGATATTTCCATACTTATACTGCTCGTGGAGTAGATATTTCCATCTTTATACAGATGACAGTGTAGTTATTTCCATGTTCATGCAGATAGTGGTGTAGATATTTCCATGTTTATACAGATAGCAGTGTAGGTTTTCCATGTTTATAGAGATAGCGGTGTAGATATTTCCATGTTTATACAGATGACTGTGTAGATATTTCCATGTTTTTAGAGATGGTGGTGTAGATATTTCCATGTTTATACAGGTAGCGGTGTGGCTATTTCCATGTTTATAGAGATAGCGGTGTAGATCTTTCCATGTTTATACAGATGGCTGTGTAGATATTTCCATGTTTATACAGATGGCAGTGTAGATATTTCCATGTTTATACAGATAGTGGTATAGATATTTCCATGTTTATACAGATGACTGTGTAAGTATTTCCATGTATATACAGAGAGCGGTGTAGATATTTCCCTGTTTATAAACATAGCGGTGTAGATTTTTCCATATTTATACAGATAGCGGTGTAGATATTTCCAAGTTTATACAGATCGCGGTGTAGATATTTCCATGTTTATACAGATAGTGGTGTAGATATTTTCATGTTTATACAGATAGTGGTGTAGATATTTCCATGTTTACAGAGATAGACGTGTAGGTATTTTCATATTTGCGCAGATTGCGGGGTAGATATTTCCATCTTCACACAGAGAGCGGTGTACATATTTGCATGTTTACAGAGACAGCTGTGTAGATATTTCCATATTTACACAGATAGTGTTGCAGATATTTCCATGTTTATTCAGATTGCGGTGTAGATATTTCCATGTTTATAAAGATAGCGGTGTAGATATTTCCATGTTTATACAGATAGCGGTGTAGATATTTCCATGTTTATACAGATAGCGGTGTGGCTATTTCCATGTTTATACAGAGAGCGATGTAGATATTTGCATGTTTATAGAGATGGCTGTGTAGACATTTCCATGTTTATACAGATGGCAGTGTAGGTAATTTCATGTTTATAGAGATAGTGGTGTAGATATTTCCATGTTTATACAGATGACTGTGAAGTTATTTCCATGTTTATACACATGGTAGTGTAGATATTTCCATGTTTATAGAGATAGCCATGTAGATATTTCCATGTTTATACAGATAGCGGTGTAGACATTTCCATGTTTACAGAGATAGCGTTGTAGATATTTGCATATTTATACAGATAGCGGTGTAGATATTTCCATGTTTGTAGAGATGGCGGTGTAGATATTTCCATGTTTATGCAGATGGCCGTGTAGATATTTCCATGTTTATAGAGATGGCAGTATAGATATTTCTGTTTACAGAGATAGCGGTGTAGATATTTCCATATTTATACTGTTCACGGTGTAGATATTTCCATATTTATACAGAGGGCAGTGTAGGTATTTCCATGTTCTTGCAGATAGCGGTGTAGATATTTCCATGCTTATACAGATAGTGGTGTAGGTATTTCCATCTTTATAGAGATAGCGGTGTAGATATTTCCATGTTTATACATAGGGCTGTGTAGATATTTCCATGTTTTTACAGATGTCAGTGTAAATATTTCCAGGTATATACAGATAGCGGTGTGGCTATTTCCATGTTTATAGAGATAGCGGTGTAGATATTTCCATGTTTATAGAGATGGCTGTGTATATATTTCCATGTTTATACAGATGGCAGTGTAGATATTTCCATGTTTATACAGATGACTGTGTAGTTATTTCCATGTATATACTGATGGCGGTGTAGATATTTCCATGTTTATAAAGATAGCGGTGTAGATATTTCCATATTTATACAGAGAGCGGTGTAGATAATTTCATGTTTATACAGATAGCGGTGTAGATATATCCATGTTTATACAGATCGTGGTGTAGATATTTCCATGTTTATACAGATAGTGGTGTAGTTATTTCCATGTTTAAACAGAGAGCGGTGTAGATATTTCCATGTTTACAGAGATAGAGGTGTAGATATTTCCATATTGGCACAGATTGCGGTGTAGATATTTCCATCTTCACACAGATAGCGGTGTACATATTTGCACGTTTTCACAGACAGCTGTGTATATATTTCCATGTTGACACAGATAGCGTGGTAGATATTTCCATGTTTATACAGATTGTTGTGTAGATATTTCCATGATTACAAAGATAGCAGTGTAGATATTTCCATGTTTATACAGATAGCGTTGTAGATATTTACATGTTTATAGAGATGGCTGTGTAGATATTTCCATGTTTATACAGATCGCAGTGTAGATATTTCCATGTTTATACAGGTAGTGGTGTAGATATTTCCATGTTTATGCAGATGACTGTGTAGTTATTTCCATGTTTATACAGATGTTGGTGTAGATATTTCCATGTTTATAGAGATAGCCATGTAGATATTTCCATGTTTATACAGATAGCGGTGTAGACATTTCCATGTTTATAGAGATCGTTGTGTAGATATTTGCATATTTATACAGATTGCGGTGTAGATATTTCCATGTTTATACAGATGGCGGTGTAGATATTTCCATGTTTATGCAGATGGCGGTGTAGATATTTCCATGTTTATAGAGATGGCAGTGTAGATATTTCTATGTTTATAGAGATACCGGTGTAGATATATACATATTTATACTGCTCGCGGTGTAGATATTTCCATCCTTATACAGATGGCAGTGTAGGTATTTCCATGTTCATGCAGACCACGGTGTAGATATTTCCATGTTTATACAGATTAGCGGTATAGATATTTCCATGTTTATAGAGATAGCGGTGCAGATATTTCCATGTTAATACAGATGACTGTGTAGATATTTCCATGTTTTTACAAATGGCGGTGTAGATATTTCCATGTTTATACTGATAGCGATGTGGCTATTTCCAGGTTTATAGAGATAGCGGTGTAGATATTTCCATGTTTATAGAGATGGCTGTGAAGATATTTCCATGTTTGTACAGATGGCAGTGTAGATATTTCCATATTTATACAGATACTGGTATAGATATTTCCATGTTTATACAGATGGCAGTGTAGATATTTCCACGTTTTTACAGATAGCGGTGTAGATATTTCCATCTTTATACAGCTGACTGCGTAGTTATTTCCATGTTTTTACAGATGGCGGTGTAGATATTTCCATGTTTATAGAGATAGCCATGTAGATATTTCCATGTTTATACAGATGGCAGTGTAGATATTTCCATGTTTATACAGATGACTGTGTAGGCATTTCCATGTTCTTGCAGATAGCGGTGTAGGTATTTCCATATTTATACAGATAATGGTGTAGGTATTTCCATGTTCATAGAGAGAGTGGTGTAGATATTTCCATGTTCATACAGAGGACGGTGTAGATATTTCAATGTTTTTACAGATGGCAGTGTAAATATTTCCACGTTTATACAGATAGCAATGTGGTTATTTCCATGTTTATAGAGATAGCGGGTTTGATATTTCCATGTTTATAGAGATGGCTGCGTAGATATTTCCATGTTAATACAGATGGCAGTGTAGATATTTCCATGTTTATACTGATGACTGTGTAGGTATTTCCATGTATATATATATGGAGGTGTAGATATTTCCATGTTTATAAAGATAGCGGTGTAGATATTTCCAGATTTATACAGATAGCGGTGTAGATATTTCCATGTTTATACAGATAGTGGTGTAGATATATCCATGTTTATACAGATCGTGGTGTAGATATTTCCATGATTATACAGATAGTGATGCAGATATTTCCATGTTTATAGAGATGGCTGTGTAGATATTTCCATGTTTATACAGATGGCAGTGTAGATATTTCCAGGTTTTTACAGATAGTGGTGTAGATGTTTCAATTTTTATACAGCTTACTGCGCAGTTATTTCCATGTTTTTATAGATGGCGGTGTAGATATTTCCATGTTTATAGAGATATCCATGTAGATATTTCCATGTTTATACAGATGGCAGTGTAGATATTTCCATGTTTTTACAGATAGCGGTGTACATATTTCCATCTTTATACAGCTGACTGTGTAGTTATTTCCATGTTTATACAGATGGCGGTGTAGATATTTCCATGTTTATGCAGATTGCGGTGTAGATATTTCCATGTTTATAGTTATGACAGTGTAGATGTTTCTATGTTTATAGAGATAGCGGTGTAGATACTTCCATACATATACTGCTCGCGGTGTAGATATTTCCATATTTATACAGATGGCAGTGTAGTTATTTCCATGTTCATGCAGATAGCGTTGTAGATATTTCCATGTTTATACAGGTAGCGGTGTGGCTATTTCCATGTTTATAGAGATAGCGGTGTAGATATTTCCATGTTTATAGAGATGGCTGTGTAGATATTTCCATGTTTATACAGAAGGCAGTGTAGATATTTCCATGTTTATACAGATAGTGATGTAGATGTTTCCATGTTTATACAGATGACTGTGTAGGTATTTCCATGTTCTTGCAGATAGCGGTGTAGGTATTTCCATGTTTATACAGATAGTGGTGTAGGTATTCCCATGTTTACAGAGATAGTGGTGTAGATATTTCCATGTTCATACAGAGGACGGTGTAGATATTTCAATGTTTTTACAGATGGCAGTGTAAATATTTCCATGTTTATACAGATAGCGATGTGGTTATTTCCATGTGTATAGAGATAGCGGCGTAGATATTTCCATGTTTATAGAGATGGCTGCGTAGATATTTCCATGTTAATACAGATGGCAGTGTAGATATTTCCATGTTTATACAGATAGTGGTGTAGATATATCCATGTTTATACAGATCGTGGTGTAGATATTTCCATGATTATACAGATAGTGGTGTAGATATTTCCATGTTTTACAGATAGCGGTGTAGGTATTTGCATGTTTACAGAGATACAGGTGCAGATATTTCCATATTTTCACAGATTGCGGTGCAGACATTTCCATCTTCAAAGAGATAGCGGTGAACATATTTCAGTGTTTACAACGACAGCTGTGTAGATATTTCCATGTTGACACAGATAGTGTTGTAGATATTTCCATGTTTATGCAGATTGCGGTGTAGATATTTCCATGTTTATACAGATAGCGGTGTAGATATTTCCATGTTAATACAGATGGCTGTGCAGATATTTCCATGTTTATAAAGATAGCGGTGTAGATATTTGCATATTTATACAGAGAGAAGTGTAGATATTACCATGTTTATACAGATAGCGGTGTAGATATATCCATGTTTATGCAGATCGTGGTGTAGATATTTCCATGTTTATACAGATCGTGGTGTAGATATTTCCTTGTTTATACAGATAGCGGTGTAGATATTTCCATGTTTACAGAGATAGAGGTGAAGATATTTCCATATTTGCACAAATTGCGGTGTAGATATTTCCATTTTCACACAGATAGCGGTGTACATATTTGCATGTTTACACAGACAGCTGTGTAGATATTTCCATGTTGACACAGATAGTGTTGTAGATATTTCCATGTTTATACAGATTGCGGTGTAGATATTTCCATGTTTATAGAGATAGCAGTGTAGATATTTCCATGTTTATACAGATAGCGTTGTGGCTATTTCCACGTTTATACAGATAACGATGTAGACATTTCCATGTTTATAGAGATGGGTGTGTAGATATTTCCATATTTATACAGATAGCAGTGTAGATATTTTCATGTTTATACAGATGGTGTTGTAGATATTTCCATGTTTATGCAGATGGCAGTGTAGAAATTTCCATGTTTATAGAGATGGCAGATTAGACATTTCTATGTTTATAGAAATAGCGGTGTGGATACTTCCATACTTATACTGCTCGCAGTGTAGATATTTCCATCTTTATACAGATGGCAGTGTAGTTATTTCCATGTTCATGCAGATAGCAGTGTAGATATTTCCATGTTTATACAGATAGCGGTGTAGATATTACCATGTTTATAGAGATAGCGTTGTAGATATTTCCATGTTCATACAGATGACTGTGTAGATATTTCCATGTTTCCACAGAGAGCGGTGTAGATATTTCCATGTTTATACAGATAGCGGTGTGGCTATTTCCATGTTTATACAGATAGCGATGTAGATATTTCCATGTTTATACAGATGGCTGTGTAGACATTTCCATGTTTATAAAGATGGCAGTGTCCATATTTCCATGATTTTACAGATAGTGGTGTAGGTATTTCCATGTTTATACAGATGACTGTGTAGTTATTTCCATGTTTATACAGATGGCGGTGTATATATTTCCATGTATATAGAGATAGCCATGTAGATATTTCCATGTTTATGCAGATAGCGGTGTAGACATTTCCATGTTTATATAGATGGCGGTGTAGATATTTCCATGTTTATGCAGATGACGGTGTAGATATTTCCATGTTTATATAGACGGCAGAGTAGATATTTCTTTGTTTATAGAGATAGCGGTGTAGATACTTCCATACTTATACTGCTCCCGGTGTAGGTATTTCCATCTTTGTCCAGATGGAACTGTAGTTATTTCCATGTTCATGCAGATAGCGGTGTAGATATATCCATGTTTATACAGATAGCGGTGTAGGTATTTCCATGTTTATAGAGATGGCTGTGTGGATATTTCCATGTTTATACAGAAGGCAGAGTAGATATTACCATGTTTATTGAGATAGTGGTATAGATATTTCCATGTTTATACAGATGACTGTGTAGGTATTTCCATGTATATACAGATGGCTGTGTAGATATTTACATGTTTATAAAGATAGCGGTGTAGATATTTCCATATTTATACAGATAGCGGTGTGGATATTTCCATGTTTATACAGATAGCGGTGTAGATAGATCCATGTTTATACAGATCGTGGTGTAGATATTTCCATGTTTATACAGATCGTGGTGTAGATATTTCCTTGTTTATACAGATAGCGATGTAGATATTTCCATGTTTATAGGGATGTGTGTGTAGATATTTCCATGTTTATACGGATGTCAGTGTAGATATTTCCATGTTTATACAGATAGCGGTGTAGGTATTTCGATGTTTATAGAGATAGCGGTGTAGATATTTCCATGATTATACAGAGGAATTTGGAGATATTTCCATGTTTTTACAGATGGCAATGTAAATATTTCGATGTTTATACAGATAGTGGTGTCGCTGTTTCCTTGTTTATAGAGATAGCGGTGTAGATATTTCCATGTTTATAGAGATGGCTGTGTAGATATTTCCATGTTTATACAGAAGGCAGAGTAGATATTTCCATGTTTATAGAGATAGTGGTATAGATATTTCCATTTTTATACAGATGACTGTGTAGGTATTTCCATGTATATACAGATGGCTGTGTAGATATTTCCATGTTTATAACGATAGCGGTGTAGATATTTCCATATTTATTCAGATAGCGGTGTAGATATTTTCATGTTTGTACAGATAGTGGTGTAGATATATCCATGTTTATAAAGATCGTGGTGTAGATATTTCCATGTTTATAGAGATCGTGGTGTAGATATTTCCTTGTTTATACAGATAGCGGTGTAGATATTTCCATGTTTACAGAGATAGAGGTGAAGATATTCCCATATTTGTACAAATTGCGGTGTAGTTATTTCCATCTTCACACTGATAGCGGTGTACATATTTGCATGTTTACACAGACAGCTGTGTAGATATTTCCATGTTGACACAGATAGTGTTGTAGATGTTTCCATGTTTATACAGATTGCGGTGTATATATTTCCATGTTTATAAAGAGAGCAGTGTAGATATTTCCGTGTTTATACGGATAGCGGTGTAGATATTTCCTTGTTTATACAGATAGCGGTGTGGCTATTTCCATGTATATACAGATAGCTATGTAGACATTTCCATGTTTATAGAGATGGGTGTGTAGATATTTCCATATTTATACAGAGAGAAGTGTAGATATTTCCATGTTTATACAGATGGCGGTGTAGATATTTCCATATTTGCAATTGTTGCGGTGTAGATATTTCCATCTTCACACAGATAGCGGTGTACATATTTGCATGTTTACAGAGACAGCTCTGTATATATTTCCATGATGACACAGATAGTGTTGTAGATATTTCCATGTTTGTACAGATAGTGGTGTAGATATTTCCATGTTTATAAAGATAGCGTAGTAGATATTTCCATGTTTATACAGATAGCGGTGTAGATATTTCCATGTTTATACAGATAGCGGTGTGGCTATTTCCATGTTTATGCAGATTGCATTGTAGATATTTCCCTGTTCATAGAGATGGCTGTGTAGATATTTCCATGTTTATACAGATGGCGGTGTCGATATTTCCATGTTTTTACAGATAGTGGTGTAGATATTTCCATGTTTATACAGATGACTGTGTAGTTATTTCCATGTTTATACAGATGGTGGTGTAGATATTTCCATGTTTATAGAGAAAGCCATGTAGATATTTCCATGTTTATACACATAGCGGTGTAGACGTTTCCATGTTTATAGAGATAGCTGTGTAGATATTTCCGTATTTATACAGTTAGGGGTGTGGATATTTCCATGTTTATACAGATGGCGGTGTAGATATTTCCATGTTTATGCAGATGGCGGTGTAGAAATTTCCATGTTTATAGAGATGGAAGAGTAGAAATTTCTATGTTTATAGAGATAGCGGTGTAGATACTTCCATATTTATACTGCTCGCGTTGTAGATATTTCCATCTTTATACAGATGGCAGTGTAGTTATTTCCATGTCCATGCAGTTAGCGGTGTAGATATTTCCATGTTGATACAATTAGCGGTGTAGGTATTTCCATGTTTATAGAGATGGTGGTGTAGATATTTCCAAGTTTATACAGATGACTGTGTAGATATTTCCATGTTTTTACAGATGGCGGTGTAGATATTTCCATGTTTATACAGGTAGCGGTTTGGCTCTTTCCATGTTTATAGAGATAGCGGTGTAGATATTTCCATGTTTATGGAGATGGCTGTGTAGATATTTCCACGTTTATACAGATGGCAGTGTAGATATTTCCATGTTTATACAGATAGTGGTATAGATATTTCCATGTTTATAGAGATGACTGTGTAGGTATTTCCATGTCTATACAGATGGCGGTGTAGATATTTCCATGTTTATAAAGATAGCGGTGTAGATATTTCCATATTTATACAGATAGCGGTGTAGATATTTCCCTGTTGATTCAGATAGCGTTGTAGATATATCCATGTTGATACAGATCGCGGTGTAGATATTTCCATGTTTATACAGATAGTGGTGTAGATATTTCCATGTTTATACAGATAGCGGTGAAGATATTTCCATGTTTACAGAGATAGAGGTGTAGGTATTTCCATATTTGCACAGATTTCGGTGTAGATATTTCCATCTTCACACAGATAGCGGTGTACATATTTGCATGTTTACACAGACAGCTGTGTAGATATTTCCATGTTGACAGAGATAGTGTTGTAGATATTTCCATGTTTATACAGATTGCGGTGTAGATACATCCATGTTTATACAGAGAGCAGTATTGATATTTCCATGTTTATACAGATAGCGGTGTGGCTATTTCCATGTTTATACAGATAGCGATGTAGATACTTCCATGTTTATAGGGATGGCTGTGTAGGTATTTCCATGTTTATAAAGATGGCAGTGTCGATATTTCCAAGTTTTTACAGATAGTGGTGTAGATATTTCCATGTTAAAACAGATCGTGGTGTAGATATTTCCATCTTTCTACAGATGGCAGTGTAGATATTTCCATGTTTATAGAGATAGTGGTTTAGATATTTCCTTGTTGATACACATAGCGCTGTAGATATTTCCATGTTTATACAGATAGCTGTGTAGATATTTCCATATTTGTACAGATCGCCGTGTAGATATTTCCATCTTTCTACAGAGGGCAGTGTAGATATTTCCATGTTTACACAGATGGAGGTGTAGATATTTCCATGTTTATAGAGATGGTGTATATATTTCCATGTTTATAGATATAGCGGTGTAGATATTTTCATGTTTATAGAGATAGCGGTGTAGGTATTTCCATGTTTATAGGGATAGCGTTGTAGATATTTCCATGTTGATACAGATAGCAGTGTAGATATTTCCATGCGTATACGGATAGCAGTGTTGGTATTTCCATGTTTATACAGATAGCGGTGTAGGTAATTCCATGTGTATACAGCTCGCGGAGTAGATATTTGTGTCTTTATAGAGATGGCAGTGTAGATACTTCCATGTTTATATATATGGCATTGTAGATATTTCCATGTTTATACAGATAGCGGTGGAGTTATATCCATGTTTATAGAGATCGTGGTGTAAATATTTCCATGTTTATACATGTGGAGGTGTAGATATTTCCATGTTTATACAGATGGCTTTGGTGATACTTCCATGTTTATACAGATGGCGGTGTAGATATTTCCATGTTTACAAAGATAGCGTTGTAGGTATTTCCATCTTTACAGAGATAGCGGTGTAGATATTTCCATCTTCACACAGGTAGCCGTGTAGATATTTCAATGTTTTTACAGAGAGCGGTGTAGATATTTCCATGTTTGTACTCATGGCGATGTAGATATTTTCATGTTTATACAGATGGCGGTGTAGATATTTCCATGTTTATACAGATTGCGGTGTAGATATTTCCATGTTTATACAGATAGCGGTGTAGATATTTTCATGTTTATAGAGATAGCGGTGTATTTCCATGTATATAGAGATAGCAGTGTAGATGTTTCCAAATTTGTACAGATAGCATTGCTGGTATTTCCATGTTTATACAGATAGCGGTATAGATATCTCCATGTTTATACATGTCAAGGTGTAGATATATGCATCTTTATACAGATGGCAGTGTAGATATTTCCATGTGTATACAGATGGCAGTGTAGATATTTCCGTGTTTATTCAGTTGGTGTTGTACATATTTCCATGTTCATACAGATAACTGTGTAGATATTTCCATGTTTATACAGATGACGGAGTAGATATTTCCATGTTTATACTGATGGCAGTGTAGATACTTCCATGTTTATACAGATGGTGGTGTAGATATTTCCGTGTTTATACAGATGACTGTGGAGATATTTCCATGTTTATAGAGATAGCAGTGTAAGTATTTCCATGTTGATAGACATAGCGGTGTATACTTTTCCATGTTTATACAGACCGTGGTGTAGTATTTCCATGTTTATACAGATAGCACTGTAGATAGTTCCATGTTTATGGAGATGGCGGTGTAGATATTTCCATGTTTGAAGAGATGGCTGTGGAGAAATTTCCATCTTTATACAGAAAGCGGTGTAGATATTTCTATGTTTATAGTGATAGTGGTGTAGATATTTCCATGTTTATAGAGATAGCGGTGTAGATATTTCCATGTATATACAGAGAGCGGTGTTGATATTTCCATGTTTATAGAGATAGCGGCGTAGATATCTCCATGTTTATATAGATAGCGGTGTAGATGTTTCCACTTTTACACAGATAGCGGTGTTGGTACTTCCATGTTTATACAGATAGCGGTGTACATATTTCGAAGTTTATAATTCTCAAAATGTAGATATTTCCATCTTTATACAGATGGCAGTGTAGATATTTCCATGTGTATACAGATAGCTGTGTAGATATTTCCTTGTTTATTCAGATGGTGGTGTACATATTTCCATGTTCATACAGAAGACTATGTAGATATTTCCATGTTTATACAGATGGCGGTGTAGGTATTTCCATGTTTATACAAATGGCAGTGTAGATATTTCCATGTTTATATAGATCGTGGTGCAGATATTTCCATGTTTATACAGATAGCGGTGTAGATATTTCCATCTTTATACAGATAGCGGTGTAGATATTTCCATCCTTATACAGATAGCCATGTAGAGGTTTCCATGTTTATACAGATAGCGGTGTAGACATTTCCATGTTTACAGAGATAGTGTAGATATTTCCATATTTATACAGATAGCGGTGTAGATAATTCTATGTTTATACAGATGGTGGTGTAGATATTTCCATGTTTATGCAGATGGCCGTGTAGATATTTCCATGTTTATAGAGATGGCAGTGTAGATATTTCTATGTTTATAGAGATAGCGGTGTAGACATTTCCATATTTATACTGCTCGTGATGTAGATATTTCCATCTTTATACAGATGGCAGTGTAGATATTTCCATGTTCTTGCAGATAGCGGTGTAGATATTTCCATGTTTATACAGAAAGCGGTGTAGGTATTTCAATGAGTATAGAGATAGCGGTGTAGATATTTCCATGTTTATACAGAGGACTGTGTAGATATTTCCATGTTTTTACAGATGGCAGTGTAAATATTTCTATGTTATACAGAGAGCGGTGTGGGTATTTCCATGTTTATAGAGATAGTGGTGTAGATATTTCCATGTTTATAGAGATGGCTGTGAAGATATTTCCATGTTTATACAGATGGCAGTGTAGATATTTCCATGTTTATATAGATGACTGTGTAGGTATTTCCATGTATATACAGATGGCGGTGTAGATATTTCCATGTTTATAAAGATAGCGGTGTGGATATTTCCATATTTATACAGATAGTGGTGTACATATTTCCATGTTTATACAGATAGCGGTGTCGATATATCCACGTTTATACAGGTCGTGATGTAGAGATTTCCATGTTTATAAAGATAGTGGTGTAGATATTTCCATGTTTATACAGATAGCGGTGTAGATATTTCCATGTTTACAGAGATAGAGGTGTAGATATTTCCATATTTGCACAGATTGCGGTGTAGATATTTCCATCTTCACACAGATAGCGGTGTACATATTTGCATGTTTACACAGACAGCTGTGTAGATATTTCCATTATGACACAGATAGTGTTGAAGTTATTTCCATGTTTATACAGATGGCAGTGTAGATATTTCCATATTTATGCAGATGGTGGTGTAGATATTTCCATGTTTATATAGATGTCAGAGTAGATATTTCTTTGTTTATAGAGACAGCGGTGTAGATACTTCCATATTTATACTGCTCCCGTTGTAGATATTTCCATCTTTATACAGATGGCAGTGTAGTTATTTCCATGTTCAAGCAGATAGCGGTGTAGATATTTCCATGTTTATATAGATAGCGGTGTAGGTATTTCCATGTTTATACAGATAGCGGAGTATATATTTCCATGTTTTCACAGATAGCGGTGTAGATATTTCCATGTTTACACAGGAAGCTTTGTAGATATTTCCATGTTTATACTGATAGCAGTGCAGACATTTCCATGTATATGCAGATAGCGGTGCAGATATTTCCATGTTTATACAGATAGCGGTGTAGATATTTCCATCTTTATACAGATAGCGGTGTAGATATTTCCATCTTTATATAGATAGCCATGTAGATGTTTCCATGTTTACACAGAGAGCTGTGTAGATATTTTCATGTTTATACAGAAAGCGGTGTAGATATTTCCAGGTGCATAAAGATAGAATTGTAGCTATTTCCATGTTTATACAGATAGCGGTGTTGATATTTCCATGTTTATACAGATGGCTGTGTAGATATTTCCATGCTGATATGGATGGTGCTGTTGATATTTCCATGTTTATATAGGTGACTGTGTAGCAATTTCCATGTTTATATAGATGGCGGTGTAGATATTTCCATGTTTATAAAGATAGCGGTGTAGATATTTCCATATTTATACAGATAGCGGTGTAGATATTTCCAGGTTTATACAGATAGCGGTGTGGCTATTTAAATGTTTATACAGATAGCGATGTAGATATTTCCATGTTTATAGAGATGACTGTGTAGATATATCCATGTTTATACAGATGGCATTGTAGATATTTCCATCTTTACACAGATAGTGGTGTAGATATTTCCATGTTTATACAGATGACTGTGTAGTTATTTCCATGTTTATACAGATGGCGGTGTAGAGATTTCCATGATTATAAACATAGCCATGCAGATATTTCCATGTTTATACAGATAGCGGTGTAGACATTTCCCTGTTTACAGAGATAGCGGTGTAGATATTTCCATATTTATACAGATAGCGGTGTAGATATTTCCATGTTTATACAGATGGTGGTGTAGGTATTTCCATGTTTATGCAGATGTCCGTTTAGGTATTTCCATGTTTATAGAGATGGCGGTGTAGATATTTCTATGTTTACAGAGATAGCGGTGTAGATATTTCCATATTTATACTGCTCGCGGTGTAGATATTTCCATCTTTATACAGATGGCAGTGTAGATATTTCCATATTATTGCAGATAGCAGTATAGATATTTCGATGTTTATACAGATAGCGGTGTAGGTATTTCGATGTTTATAGAGATAGCGGTGTAGATATTTCCATGTTTATACAGAGGACTGTGTAGATATTTCCATGTTTTTACAGATGGCAGTGTAAATATTTCCATGTTTATACAGATAGCGGTGTGGCTATTTCCATGTTTATAGAGATAGCGGTGTAGATATTTCCATGTTTATAGAGATGGCTGTGTAGATATTTCCATGTTTATTCAGATGGTAGTGTAGATATTTCCATGTTTATACAGATGACTGTGTAGGTATTTCCAAGTATATACAGATGGCGGTGTAGATATTTCCATGTTTATAAAGATAGTGGTGTAGATACTTTCATATTTATACAGATAGCAGTGTAGATATTTACATGTTTATACAGATAGCGCTGTAGATATATCCATGTTTATATAGACCGTGGTGTAGATATTTCCATGATTATACAGATAGTGGTGTAGATATTTCCATGTTTATACAGATAGCGGTGTAGATATTTCCATGCTTACAGAGATAGAGGTGTAGATATTTCCATATTTGCACAGATTGCGGTTTTAGATATTTCCATCTTCACGCAGATAGCGGTGTACATATTTGCATGTTTACACAGACAGCTGTGTAGATATTTACATGATGACACAGATAGTGCTGTAGATATTTCCATGTTTATAGAGATTGCGGTGTAGATATTTCCATGTTTATACAGATAGCGGTGTACATATTTCCATGTTTATACAGATAGCGGTGTGGCTATTTCCATATTTATACAGATAGCGATGTAGATATTTCCATGTTTATAGAGATGGGTGTGTAGACATTTCCGTGTTTATCCAGATGGCAGTGTAGATATTTCCGTGTTTATTCAGTTGGTGGTGTACTAATTTCCATGTTCATACAGATGACTGTGTAGATATTTCCATGTTTATACAGATGACGGTGTAGATATTTCCATGTTTATACTGATGGCAGTGTAGATACTTCCATGTTTATACAGATGGTGGTGTAGATATTTCCGTGTTTATACAGATGACTGTGGAGATATTTCCATGTTTATAGACATAGCGGTGTATACTTTTCCATGTTTATACAGACCGTGGTGTAGATATTTCCATGTTTATAAAGATAGCACTATAGATAGTTCCATGTTTATTGAGATGGCGGTGTAGATATTTCCACGTTTGAAGAGATGGCTGTGGAGAAATTTCCATCTTTATACAGAAAGCGGTGTAGATATTTCCATGTTTATAGTGATAGTGGTGTAGATATTTCCATGTTTATAGAGATAGCGGTGTAGATATTTCCATGTTTATACAGATAGTGGTGTAGATATTTCCATCTTTATACAGAGAGCGGTGAAGATATTTCCAAGTTTACAGAGATAGCGGTGTAGATATTTCCATGTTTATACCGATAGCGGTGTAGATATTTCCATGTATATACAGAGAGCGATGTTGATATTTCCATGTTTATAAAGATAGCGGCGTAGATATCTCCATGTTTGTATAGATAGCGGTGTAGATGTTTCCACTTTTACACAGATAGCGGTGTTGGTATTATCATGTTTATACAGATAGCGGTGTATATACTTCAAAGTTTATAATTCTCAAAATGTAGATTTTCCATCTTTATACAGATGGCAGTGTAGATATTTCCATGTGTATACAGATAGCAGTGTAGATATTTCCTTGTTTTTTCAGATGGTGGTGTACATATTTCCATGTTCATACAGATGACTATGTAGATATTTCCATGTTGATACACATGGCGGTGTAGATATTTCCATGTTTATAGAAATGGCAATGTAGATATTTCCATGTTTATATAGATCGTGGTGCAGATATTTCCATGTTTATACAGATGATTGTGTAGGTATTTCCATGTATATACAGATCACGGTGTAGATATTTCCATGTTTGTAGCGATAGCGGTGTAGATATTTCCATGTTTATAAAGATAGCAGTGTAGATACTTCCATGTGTATACGGATCGTGGTGTAGATATTTCCATGTTTATACAGATTGTGGTGTAGGTATTTCCATGTTTATACCGATGGCGGTGTAGATAGTTCAATGTTTATGGAGATTGCGGTGTAGATATTTTCATGTTTTTAGAGATGGCGGTGTAGATTTTCCATGTATATAGAGATAACGGTGTAGGTATTTCCATGTTTATAGAGATAGCAGTGTAGGTATTTCCATGTTTACAGAGATAGCGTTGTAGACATTTCCATGTTTCTACAGATGCCTGTGTAGATATTTCCATGTGTAGACAGATGGCGGTGTAGATATTTTCATGTTATAGAGATGGTGGTGTAGATATTTCAATGTTTATAAAGATGACCGTGTAGATATTTTCATGTTTGTAAAGATGACGGTGTTGATATTTCCATGTTTATAGAGATAGCAGTGTAGATATTTCCATGTTTATACAGATAGCGGTGTAGATATTTCCATGTTTATACAGATCGCGGTGTAGATATTTCCGTCTTTATACAGTTAGCGGTGTAGATATTTCCATCATACAGATTGCGGTGTAGATATTTCCATGTTAACACAGATAGTGGTGTGATTTCCATGTTTATACAGATAGCGGTCTTGATATTTCCATGTTTGTTGGGATAGCGGTGTAGATATTTCCAGGTGCATAAAGATAGAATTGTAGGTATTTCCATGTTTATACAGATAGCGGTGTTGATATTTCCATGTTTATACATATGGCTGTGTAGATATTTCCATGCTGATATGGATGGTGGCGTAGATATTTCCATGTTTATACAGGTGACTGTGTAGGAATTTCCTTGTTTATATAGATGGCGGTGTAGATATTTCCATGTTTACAGAGATAGTGGCGTAGATATTTCTATGTTTATACAGATAGCGGTGTAGATATTTCCACGTTTATGGAGACAGCGGTGTAGATATTTCCAAATTTATACAGATAGCAGTGTAGATACTTCCATGTTTATACAGTTAGCGGTGTAGTTATTTCCATGTTTATAGAGATAGTGTTGTAGATATTTCCATGTTTATAGAGATCATAGTGTAGATATTTCCATGTTTATACAGATGGCGGTGTAGTTATTTCCATGTTTATAGAGAAGGCGGTGTAGATATTTCCATGTTTATAGAGATGGCGGTGTGGAAATTTCCATCTTTATACAGAAAGCGGTGTAGATATTTCCATGTTTAGAGGGATAGCGGTGTAGATATTTCCATGTTTGTTTACAGAGATAGAGGTGTAGATATTTCCATATTTGCAAAGATTGCGGTGTAGATATTTCCATTTTCACACAGATAGCGGTGTACATATTTGCATGTTTACACAGACAGCTCTGTAGATATTTCCGTGTTGACACAGATGCTGTTGTAGATATTTCCATGTTTATACATATTGCGGTGTAGATATTTCCATGTTTATGCAGATGGCGGTGTAGATATTTCCATGTTTATAGAAATGGTGTAGAGATTTCTATGTTTATAGAGATAGCGGTGTAGATATTTCCATATTTATACTGCTCGCGGTGTAAATATTTACATCCTTATACAGATGGCAGTGTAGGTATTTCCATGTTCATGCAGATAGCGGTGTAGATATATGCATGTTTATACAGATCGTGGTGTAGATATTTCCATGGTTATACAGATGGTGGTGTAGATATTTCCATGTTTATACAGATAGCGGTGTAAATATTTCCATGTTTACAGAGAAAGAGGTGTAGACATTTCCATATTTGCACAGACTGCAGTGTAGATATTTCCATCTTCACACAGATAGCGGTGTACATATTTGTATGTTTAAACAGACAGCTGTGTAGATATTTCCATGTTGACACAGATAGTGTCGTAGATATTTCCATGTTTATACAGATTACGGTGTAGATATTTCCATGTTTATAAAGAGGGTGGTGTAGATATTTCCATGTTTATACAGATAGCGGTGTAGATATTTCCATGTTTATACAGATAGCGGTGTGGCTATTTCCATGTTTATAGAGATAGCGGTGTAGATATTTCCATGTTTATAGAGATGGCTGTGTAGATATTTCCATGTTTATACAGATGGCAGTGTAGATATTTCCATGTTTATACAGATAGTTGTATAGATATTTCCATGTTAATACACATGACTGTGTAGGTATTTCCATGTATATACAGACGGCGGTGTAGATATTTCCATGTTTATAAAGATAGAGGTGTAGATATTTCCATATTTATACACATAGCGGTGTAGGTAATTCCATGTTTATACAGATAGCGGTGTAGATATTTCCTTGTTTACAGAGATAGAGGTGTAAGTATTTCCATATTTACACAGATTGCGGTGTAGTTATTTCCATCTTCACACAGATAGCGGTGTACATATTTGCATGTTTACACAGAGACCTGTGTAGATATTTCCATGTTTACCAGATAGTGTTGTAGATATTTCCATGTTTATATAGATTGCAGTGTGGATATTTCCATGATGATAAAGATAGCGGTGTGGCTATTTGCATGTTTATAGAGATAGCGGTGTTGATATTTCCATGTTTATACAGATTGTGGTGTAGATATTTCCATGTTTATAGAGATAGCGGTGTAGATATTTCCATGTTTATACAGGTAGCGGTGTAGATATTTCCATGTTTATACAGATAGCGGTGTGGCTATTTCCATGTTTATACAGATATCGATGTAGATATTTCCATGTTTATAGAGATGGCTGTGTAGATATTTCCATGTTTATACAGATGGCAGTGTCGATATTTCCATGTTTTTACAGATAGTGTTGTAGATAGTTCCATGTTTATACAGACGACTGTGTAGTTATTTCCATGTTTATACAGATGGCGGTGTAGATATTTCCATGTTTTTAGAGATACCCTTGTAGATATTTCCATGTTTATACAGATAGCGGTGTAGACATTTCCATGTTTATAGAGATAGCGTTGTAGATATTTCCATACATATACAGATAGCGGTGTAGATATTTCCATGTTTATACAGATGGCAGTATAGATATTTCCATGTTTATGCAGATGGCGGTGTAGAAATTTCCATGTTTATAGAGATGGCAGAGAAGATATTTCTAAGTTCATAGAGATAGCGGTGTAGATACTTCCATACTTAGACTGCTCGCGGTGTAGATATTTCCATCTTTATGCAGATGGCAGTGTAGTTATTTCCATGTTCATGCAGATAGCGGTGTAGATATTTCCATGTTTATACAGATAGCGGTGTAGGTATTTCTATGTTTATAGTGATAGCGGTGTAGATATTTCCAAGTTTATACAGATGACTGTGTAGATATTTCCAGGTTTTTACAGATGGCGGTGTAGTTATTTCTATGTTTATACAGGTAGCGGTGTGGCTATGTCCATGTTTATGGAGATAGCGGTGTAGATATTTCCATGTTTATAGAGATGGCTGTGTATATATTTCCATGTTTACACAGATAGCGGTGTAGATATTTCCATGTTTACAGAGATAGAGGTGCAGGTATTTCCATATTTGCACAGATTGCGGTGTAGATATTTCCATCTTCACACAGATAGCGCTGTACATATTTGCATGTTTACACAGACAGCTGTGTAGATATTTCCATGTTTAAACAGATAGTGTTGTAGATATTTCCATGTTTATAGAGATTGCAGTGTAGATATTTCCATGTTTATACAGATAACGGTGTAGATATTTCCATGTTTATACAGATAGTGGTGTAGATATTTCCATGTTTATACAGATAGTGGTGTGGCTATTTCCATGTTTATACAGACAGCGATGTAGATATTTGCATGTTTATAGAGATGGCTGTGTAGATATTTGCATGTTTATAAATATAGCGGTGTAGAGACTTCCATGTTTATAGAGATAGCGGTTTACATATTTCCATATTTATACAGATAGCGGTGTAGATAATTCCATGTTTATACAGATGGCGGTGTAGATATTTCCATGTTTATGCAGATGGCGGTGTAGATATTTCCATGTTTATAGAAATGGTGTAGATATTTCTATGTTTATAGAGATAGCGGTGTAGATATTTCCATTTTTATACTGCTCGCAGTGTAGATATTTCCATCCTTATACAGATGGTAGTGTAGGTATTTCCATGTTCATGCAGATAGCGGTGTAGATATATGCATGTTTATACAGATCGTGGTGTAGATATTTTCATGGTTATACAGATGGTGGTGTAGATATTTCCATGTTTATACAGATAGCGGTGTAAATATTTCCATGTTTACAGAGAAAGAGGTGTAGACATTTCCATATTTGCACAGACTGCAGTGTAGATATTTCCATCTTCACACAGATAGCGGTGTACATATTTGTATGTTTAAACAGACAGCTGTGCAGATATTTCCATGTTGACACAGACAGTGTTGTAGATATTTCCATGTTTATACAGATTACGGTGTAGATATTTCCATGTTTATAAAGAGGGTGGTGTAGATATTTCCATGTTTATACAGATAGCGGTGTAGATATTTCCATGTTTATACAGATAGCGGTGTGGCTATTTCCATGTTTATAGAGATAGCGGTGTAGATATTTCCATGTTTATAGAGATGGCTGTGTAGATATTTCCATGTTTATACAGATGGCAGTGTAGATATTTCCATGTTTATACAGATAGTGGTATAGATATTTCCATGTTTATACACATGACTGTGTAGGTATTTCCATGTATATACATGCGGCGGTGTAGATATTTCCATGTTTATAAAGATAGCGGTGTAGATATTTCCATATTTATACACATAGCGGTGTAGGTAATTCCATGTTTATACAGATAGCGGTGTAGATATTTCCTTGTTTACAGAGATAGAGGTGTAAGTATTTCCATATTTACACAGATTGCGGTGTAGTTATTTCCATCTTCACACAGATAGCAGTGTACATATTTGCCTGTTTACACAGAGACCTGTGTAGATATTTCCATGTTTACACAGATAGTGTTGTAGGTATTTCCATGTTTATACAGATTGCAGTGTGGATATTTCCATGTTGATAAAGATAGCGGTGTGGCTATTTGCATGTTTATAGAGATAGCGGTGTTGATATTTCCATGTTTATACAGATTGCGGTGTAGATATTTCCATGTTTATAGAGATAGCGGTGTAGATATTTCCATGTTTATACAGGTAGCGGTGTAGATATTTCCATGTTTATACAGATAGCGGTGTGGCTATTTCCATGTTTATACAGATATCGATGTAGATATTTCCATGTTTATAGAGATGGCTGTGTAGATATTTCCATGTTTATACAGATGGCAGTGTCGATATTTCCATGTTTTTACAGATAGTGTTGTAGATAGTTCCATGTTTATACAGACGACTGTGTAGTTATTTCCATGTTTATACAGATGGCGGTGTAGATATTTCCATGTTTATAGAGATACCCTTGTAGATATTTCCATGTTTATACAGATAGCGGTGTAGACATTTCCATGTTTATAGAGATAGCGGTGTAGATATTTCCATACATATACAGATAGCGGTGCAGATATTTCCATGTTTATACAGATGGCGGTGTAGATATTTCCATGTTTATGCAGATGGCGGTGTAGTTATTTCTATGTTTATACAGGTAGCGGTGTGGCTATGTCCATGTTTATGGAGATAGCGGTGTAGATATTTCCATGTTTATAGAGATGGCTGTGTATATATTTCCATGTTTACCCAGATAGCAGTGTAGATATTTCCATGTTTACAGAGATAGAGGTGTAGGTATTTCCATATTTGCACAGATTGCGGTGTAGATATTTCCATCTTCACACAGATAGCGGTGTACATATTTGCATGTTTACACAGACAGCTGTGTAGATATTTCCATGTTTAAACAGATAGTGTTGTAGATATTTCCATGTTTATAGAGATTGCAGTGTAGATATTTCCATGTTTATACAGATAACGGTGTAGATATTTCCATGTTTATACAGATAGTGGTGTAGATATTTCCGTGTTTATACAGATAGTGGTGTGGCTATTTCCATGTTTATACAGATAGCGATGTAGATATTTGCATGTTTATAGAGATGGCTGTGTAGATATTTGCATGTTTATAAATATAGCGGTGTAAAGATTTCCATGTTTATAGAGATAGCGGTTTACATATTTCCATATTTATACACATAGCGGTGTAGATAATTCCATGTTTATACAGATGGCGGTGTAGATATTTCCATGTTTATGCAGATGACGGTGTAGATATTTCCATGTTTATAGAAATGGTGTAGATATTTCTATGTTTATAGAGATAGCGGTGTAGATATTTCCATATTTATACTGCTCGCGGTGTAGATATTTCCATCCTTATACAGATGGCAGTGTAGGTATTTCCATGTTCATGCAGATAGCGGTGTAGATATATGCATGTTTATACAGATCGTGGTGTAGATATTTCCATGGTTATACAGATGGTGGTGTAGATATTTCCATGTTTATACAGATAGCGGTGTAAATATTTCCATGTTTACAGAGAAAGAGGTGTAGACATTTCCATATTTGCACAGACTGCAGTGTAGATATTTCCATCTTCACACAGATAGCGGTGTACATATTTGTATGTTTAAACAGAGAGCTGTGTAGATATTTCCATGTTGACACAGATAGTGTCGTAGATATTTCCATGTTTATACAGATTACGGTGTAGATATTTCCATGTTTATAAAGAGGGTGGTGTAGATATTTCCATGTTTATACAGATAGCGGTGTAGATATTTCCATGTTTATACAGATAGCGGTGTGGCTATTTCCATGTTTATAGAGATAGCGGTGTAGATATTTCCATGTTTATAGAGATGGCTGTGTAGATATTTCCATGTTTATACAGATGGCAGTGTAGATATTTCCATGTTTATACAGATAGTGGTATAGATATTTCCATGTTTATACACATGACTGTGTAGGTATTTCCATGTATATACAGACGGCGGTGTAGATATTTCCATGTTTATAAAGATAGAGGTGCAGATATTTCCATATTTATACACATAGCGGTGTACGTAATTCCATGTTTATACAGATAGCGGTGTAGATATTTCCTTGTTTACAGAGATAGAGGTGTAAGTATTTCCATATTTACACAGATTGCGGTGTAGTTATTTCCATCTTCACACAGATAGCGGTGTACATATTTGCATGTTTACACAGAGACCTGTGTAGATATTTCCATGTTTACCAGATAGTGTTGTAGATATTTCCATGTTTATATAGATTGCAGTGTGGATATTTCCATGATCATAAAGATAGCGGTGTGGCTATTTGCATGTTTATAGAGATAGCGGTGTTGATATTTCCATGTTTATACAGATTGTGGTGTAGATATTTCCATGTTTATAGAGATAGCGGTGTAGATATTTCCATGTTTATACAGGTAGCGGTGTAGATATTTCCATGTTTATACAGATAGCGGTGTGGCTATTTCCATGTTTATACAGATATCGATGTAGATATTTCCATGTTTATAGAGATGGCTGTGTAGATATTTCCATGTTTATACAGATGGCAGTGTCGATATTTCCATGTTTTTACAGATAGTGTTGTAGATAGTTCCATGTTTATACAGACGACTGTGTAGTTATTTCCATGTTTATACAGATGGCGGTGTAGATATTTCCATGTTTTTAGAGATACCCTTGTAGATATTTCCATGTTTATACAGATAGCGGTGTAGACATTTCCATGTTTATAGAGATAGCGTTGTAGATATTTCCATACATATACAGATAGCGGTGTAGATATTTCCATGTTTATACAGATGGCAGTATAGATATTTCCATGTTTATGCAGATGGCGGTGTAGAAATTTCCATGTTTATAGAGATGGCAGAGAAGATATTTCTAAGTTCATAGAGATAGCGGTGTAGATACTTCCATACTTAGACTGCTCGCGGTGTAGATATTTCCATCTTTATGCAGATGGCAGTGTAGTTATTTCCATGTTCATGCAGATAGCGGTGTAGATATTTCCATGTTTATACAGATAGCGGTGTAGGTATTTCTATGTTTATAGTGATAGCGGTGTAGATATTTCCAAGTTTATACAGATGACTGTGTAGATATTTCCAGGTTTTTACAGATGGCGGTGTAGTTATTTCTATGTTTATACAGGTAGCGGTGTGGCTATGTCCATGTTTATGGAGATAGCGGTGTAGATATTTCCATGTTTATAGAGATGGCTGTGTATATATTTCCATGTTTACACAGATAGCGGTGTAGATATTTCCATGTTTACAGAGATAGAGGTGCAGGTATTTCCATATTTGCACAGATTGCGGTGTAGATATTTCCATCTTCACACAGATAGCGCTGTACATATTTGCATGTTTACACAGACAGCTGTGTAGATATTTCCATGTTTAAACAGTTAGTGTTGTAGATATTTCCATGTTTATAGAGATTGCAGTGTAGATATTTCCATGTTTATACAGATAACGGTGTAGATATTTCCATGTTTATACAGATAGTGGTGTAGATATTTCCATGTTTATACAGATAGTGGTGTGGCTATTTCCATGTTTATACAGACAGCGATGTAGATATTTGCATGTTTATAGAGATGGCTGTGTAGATATTTGCATGTTTATAAATATAGCGGTGTAGAGACTTCCATGTTTATAGAGATAGCGGTTTACATATTTCCATATTTATACAGATAGCGGTGTAGATAATTCCATGTTTATACAGATGGCGGTGTAGATATTTCCATGTTTATGCAGATGGCGGTGTAGATATTTCCATGTTTATAGAAATGGTGTAGATATTTCTATGTTTATAGAGATAGCGGTGTAGATATTTCCATTTTTATACTGCTCGCAGTGTAGATATTTCCATCCTTATACAGATGGTAGTGTAGGTATTTCCATGTTCATGCAGATAGCGGTGTAGATATATGCATGTTTATACAGATCGTGGTGTAGATATTTTCATGGTTATACAGATGGTGGTGTAGATATTTCCATGTTTATACAGATAGCGGTGTAAATATTTCCATGTTTACAGAGAAAGAGGTGTAGACATTTCCATATTTGCACAGACTGCAGTGTAGATATTTCCATCTTCACACAGATAGCGGTGTACATATTTGTATGTTTAAACAGACAGCTGTGTAGATATTTCCATGTTGACACAGACAGTGTTGTAGATATTTCCATGTTTATACAGATTACGGTGTAGATATTTCCATGTTTATAAAGAGGGTGGTGTAGATATTTCCATGTTTATACAGATAGCGGTGTAGATATTTCCATGTTTATACAGATAGCGGTGTGGCTATTTCCATGTTTATAGAGATAGCGGTGTAGATATTTCCATGTTTATAGAGATGGCTGTGTAGATATTTCCATGTTTATACAGATGGCAGTGTAGATATTTCCATGTTTATACAGATAGTGGTATAGATATTTCCATGTTTATACACATGACTGTGTAGGTATTTCCATGTATATACATGCGGCGGTGTAGATATTTCCATGTTTATAAAGATAGCGGTGTAGATATTTCCATATTTATACACATAGCGGTGTAGGTAATTCCATGTTTATACAGATAGCGGTGTAGATATTTCCTTGTTTACAGAGATAGAGGTGTAAGTATTTCCATATTTACACAGATTGCGGTGTAGTTATTTCCATCTTCACACAGATAGCAGTGTACATATTTGCCTGTTTACACAGAGACCTGTGTAGATATTTCCATGTTTACACAGATAGTGTTGTAGGTATTTCCATGTTTATACAGATTGCAGTGTGGATATTTCCATGTTGATAAAGATAGCGGTGTGGCTATTTGCATGTTTATAGAGATAGCGGTGTTGATATTTCCATGTTTATACAGATTGCGGTGTAGATATTTCCATGTTTATAGAGATAGCGGTGTAGATATTTCCATGTTTATACAGGTAGCGGTGTAGATATTTCCATGTTTATACAGATAGCGGTGTGGCTATTTCCATGTTTATACAGATATCGATGTAGATATTTCCATGTTTATAGAGATGGCTGTGTAGATATTTCCATGTTTATACAGATGGCAGTGTCGATATTTCCATGTTTTTACAGATAGTGTTGTAGATAGTTCCATGTTTATACAGACGACTGTGTAGTTATTTCCATGTTTATACAGATGGCGGTGTAGATATTTCCATGTTTATAGAGATACCCTTGTAGATATTTCCATGTTTATACAGATAGCGGTGTAGACATTTCCATGTTTATAGAGATAGCGGTGTAGATATTTCCATACATATACAGATAGCGGTGCAGATATTTCCATGTTTATACAGATGGCGGTGTAGATATTTCCATGTTTATGCAGATGGCGGTGTAGTTATTTCTATGTTTATACAGGTAGCGGTGTGGCTATGTCCATGTTTATGGAGATAGCGGTGTAGATATTTCCATGTTTATAGAGATGGCTGTGTATATATTTCCATGTTTACCCAGATAGCAGTGTAGATATTTCCATGTTTACAGAGATAGAGGTGTAGGTATTTCCATATTTGCACAGATTGCGGTGTAGATATTTCCATCTTCACACAGATAGCGGTGTACATATTTGCATGTTTACACAGACAGCTGTGTAGATATTTCCATGTTTAAACAGATAGTGTTGTAGATATTTCCATGTTTATAGAGATTGCAGTGTAGATATTTCCATGTTTATACAGATAACGGTGTAGATATTTCCATGTTTATACAGATAGTGGTGTAGATATTTCCGTGTTTATACAGATAGTGGTGTGGCTATTTCCATGTTTATACAGATAGCGATGTAGATATTTGCATGTTTATAGAGATGGCTGTGTAGATATTTGCATGTTTATAAATATAGCGGTGTAAAGATTTCCATGTTTATAGAGATAGCGGTTTACATATTTCCATATTTATACACATAGCGGTGTAGATAATTCCATGTTTATACAGATGGCGGTGTAGATATTTCCATGTTTATGCAGATGGCGGTGTAGATATTTCCATGTTTATAGAAATGGTGTAGATATTTCTATGTTTATAGAGATAGCGGTGTAGATATTTCCATATTTATACTGCTCGCGGTGTAGATATTTCCATCCTTATACAGATGGCAGTGTAGGTATTTCCATGTTCATGCAGATAGCGGTGTAGATATATGCATGTTTATACAGATCGTGGTGTAGATATTTCCATGGTTATACAGATGGTGGTGTAGATATTTCCATGTTTATACAGATAGCGGTGTAAATATTTCCATGTTTACAGAGAAAGAGGTGTAGACATTTCCATATTTGCACAGACTGCAGTGTAGATATTTCCATCTTCACACAGATAGCGGTGTACATATTTGTATGTTTAAACAGACAGCTGTGTAGATATTTCCATGTTGACACAGATAGTGTTGTAGATATTTCCATGTTTATACAGATTACGGTGTAGATATTTCCATGTTTATAAAGAGGGTGGTGTAGATATTTCCATGTTTATACAGATAGCGGTGTAGATATTTCCATGTTTATACAGATAGCGGTGTGGCTATTTCCATGTTTATAGAGATAGCGGTGTAGATATTTCCATGTTTATAGAGATGGCTGTGTAGATATTTCCATGTTTATACAGATGGCAGTGTAGATATTTCCATGTTTATACAGATAGTGGTATAGATATTTCCATGTTTATACACATGACTGTGTAGGTATTTCCATGTATATACAGACGGCGGTGTAGATATTTCCATGTTTATAAAGATAGCGGTGTAGATATTTCCATATTTATACACATAGCGGTGTAGGTAATTCCATGTTTATACAGATAGCGGTGTAGATATTTCCTTGTTTACAGAGATAGAGGTGTAAGTATTTCCATATTTACACAGATTGCGGTGTAGTTATTTCCATCTTCACACAGATAGCGGTGTACATATTTGCATGTTTACACAGAGACCTGTGTAGATATTTCCATGTTTACACAGATAGTGTTGTAGATATTTCCATGTTTATACAGATTGCAGTGTGGATATTTCCATGTTGATAAAGATAGCGGTGTGGCTATTTGCATGATTATAGACATAGCGGTGTTGATATTTCCATGTTTATACAGATTGTGGTGTAGATATTTCCATGTTTATAGAGATAGCGGTGTAGATATTTCCATGTTTATACAGGTAGCGGTGTAGATATTTCCATGTTTATACAGATAGCGGTGTGGCTATTTCCATGTTTTTACAGATATCGATGTAGATATTTCCATGTTTATAGAGATGGCTGTGTAGATATTTCCATGTTTATACAGATGGCAGTGTCGATATTTCCATGTTTTTACAGATAGTGTTGTAGATAGTTCCATGTATATACAGACGACTGTGTAGTTATTTCCATGTTTATACAGATGGCGGTGTAGACATTTCCATGTTTATAGAGATACCCTTGTAGATATTTCCATGTTTATACAGATAGCGGTGTAGACATTTCCATGTTTATAGAGATAGCGGTGTAGATATTTCCATACATATACAGATAGCGGTGTAGATATTTCCATGTTTATACAGATGGCAGTATAGATATTTCCATGTCTATGCAGATGGCGGTGTAGAAATTTCCATGTTTATAGAGATGGCAGAGTAGATATTTCAAGTTCATAGAGAGAGCGGTGTAGATACTTCCATACTTAGACTGCTCGCGGTGTAGATATTTCCATCCTTATGCAGATGGCAGTGTAGTTATTTCCATGTTCATGCAGATAGCGGTGTAGATATTTCCATGTTTATACAGATAGCGGTGTAGGTATTTCCATGTTTATAGTGATAGCGGTGTAGATATTTCCAAGTTTATACAGATGACTGTGTAGATATTTCCAGGTTTTTACAGATGGCGGTGTAGTTATTTCTATGTTTATACAGGTAGCGGTGTGGCTATGTCCATGTTTATGGAGATAGCGGTGTAGATATTTCCATGTTTATAGAGATGGCTGTGTATATATTTCCATGTTTACACAGATAGCGGTGTAGATATTTCCATGTTTACAGAGATAGAGGTGTAGGTATTTCCATATTTGCACAGATTGCGGTGTAGATATTTCCATCTTCACACAGATAGCGCTGTACATATTTGCATGTTTACACAGACAGCTGTGTAGATATTTCCATGTTTAAACAGATAGTGTTGTAGATATTTCCATGTTTATAGAGATTGCAGTGTAGATATTTCCATGTTTATACAGATAACGGTGTAGATGTTTCCATGTTTATACACATAGTGGTGTAGATATTTCCGTGTTTACACAGATAGTGGTGTGGCTATTTCCATGTTTATACAGATAGCGATGTAGATATTTGCATGTTTATAGAGATGGCTGTGTAGATATTTGCATGTTTATAAATATAGCGGTGTAGAGATTTCCATGTTTATAGAGATAGCAGTTTACATATTTCCATGTTTATACAGATAGCGGTGTAGATAATTCCATGTTTATACAGATGGCGGTGTAGATATTTCCATGTTTATGCAGATGGCGGTGTAGATATTTCCATGTTTATAGAAATGGTGTAGATATTTCTATGTTTATAGAGATAGCGGTGTAGGTATTTCCATATTTATACTGCTCGCGGTGTAGATATTTCCATCCTTATACAGATGGCAGTGTAGGTATTTCCATGCTCATGCAGATAGCGGTGTAGATATATGCATGTTTATACAGATCGTGGTGTAGATATTTTCATGGTTATACAGATGGTGGTGTAGATATTTCCATGTTTATACAGATAGCGGTGTAAATATTTCCATGTTTACAGAGAAAGAGGTGTAGACATTTCCATATTTGCACAGACTGCAGTGTAGATATTTCCATCTTCACACAGATAGCGGTGTACATATTTGTATGTTTAAACAGACAGCTGTGTAGATATTTCCATGTTGACACAGATAGTGTTGTAGATATTTCCATGTTTATACAGATTACGGTGTAGATATTTCCATGTTTATAAAGAGGGTGGTGTAGATATTTCCATGTTTATACAGATAGCGGTGTAGATATTTCCATGTTTATACAGATAGCTGTGTGGCTATTTCCATGTTTATAGAGATAGCGGTGTAGATATTTCCATGTTTATAGAGATGTCTGTGTAGATATTTCCATGTTTATACAGATGGCAGTGTAGATATTTCCATGTTTATATAGATAGTGGTATAGATATTTCCATGTTTATACACATGACTGTGTAGGTATTTCCATGTATATACAGACGGCGGTGTAGATATTTCCATGTTTATAAAGATAGCGGTGTAGATATTTCCATATTTATACACATAGCGGTGTAGGTAATTCCATGTTTATACAGATAGCGGTGTAGATATTTCCTTGTTTACAGAGATAGAGGTGTAAGTATTTCCATATTTACACAGATTGCGGTGTAGTTATTTCCATCTTCACACAGATAGCGGTGTACATATTTGCATGTTTACACAGAGACCTGTGTAGATATTTCCATGTTTACACAGATAGTGTTGTAGATATTTCCATGTTTATACAGATTGCAGTGTGGATATTTCCATGTTGATAAAGATAGCGGTGTGGCTATTTGCATGTTTATAGAGATAGCGGTGTTGATATTTCCATGTTTATACAGATTGCGGTGTAGATATTTCCATGTTTATAGAGATAGCGGTGTAGATATTTCCATGTTTATACAGGTAGCGGTGTAGATATTTCCATGTTTATACAGATAGCGGTGTGGCTATTTCCATGTTTATACAGATATCGATGTAGATATTTCCATGTTTATAGAGATGGCTGTGTAGATATTTCCATGTTTATACAGATGGCAGTGTCGATATTTCCATGTTTTTACAGATAGTTTTGTAGATAGTTCCATGTATATACAGACGACTGTGTAGTTATTTCCATGTTTATACAGATGGCGGTGTAGATATTTCCATGTTTATAGAGATACCCTTGTAGATATTTCCATGTTTATACAGATAGCGGTGTAGACATTTCCATGTTTATAGAGATAGCGGTGTAGATATTTCCATACATATACAGATAGCGGTGTAGATATTTCCATGTTTATACAGATGGCAGTATAGATATTTCCATGTCTATGCAGATGGCGGTGTAGAAATTTCCATGTTTATAGAGATGGCAGAGTAGATATTTCAAGTTCATAGAGAGAGCGGTGTAGATACTTCCATACTTAGACTGCTCGCGGTGTAGATATTTCCATCTTTATGCAGATGGCAGTGTAGTTATTTCCATGTTCATGCAGATAGCGGTGTAGTTATTTCCATGTTTATACAGATAGCGGTGTAGGTATTTCCATGTTTATAGTGATAGCGGTGTAGATATTTCCACGTTTATACATATGACTGTGTAGATATTTCCCGGTTTTTACAGATGGCGGTGTAGTTATTTCTATGTTTCTACAGGTAGCGGTGTGGCTATGTCCATGTTTATGGAGATAGCGGTGTAGATATTTCCATGTTTATAGACATGGCTGTGTATATATTTCCATGTTTACACAGATAGCAGTGTAGATATTTCCATGTTTACAGAGATAGAGGTGTAGGTATTTCAATATTTGCACAGATTGCGGTGTAGATATTTCCATCTTCACACAGATAGCGGTGTACATATTTGCATGTTTACACAGACAGCTGTGTAGATATTTCCATGTTTAAACAGATAGTGTTGTAGATATTTCCATGTTTATAGAGATTGCAGTGTAGATATTTCCATGTTTATAGAGATAACGGTGTAGATATTTCCATGTTTATACAGATAGTGGTGTAGATATTTCTGTGTTTATACAGATAGTGGTGTGGCTATTTCCATGTTTATACAGATAGCGATGTAGATATTTGCATGTTTATAGAGATGGCTGTGTATATATTTGCATGTTTATAAATATAGCGGTGTAGAGATTTCCATGTTTATAGAGATAGCGGTTTACATATTTCCATATTTATACAGATAGCGGTGTAGATAATTCCATGTTTATACAGATGGCGGTGTAGATATTTCCATGTTTATGCAGATGGCGGTGTAGATATTTCCATGTTTATAGAAATGGTGTAGATATTTCTAGGTTTATAGAGATAGCGGTGTAGATATTTCCATATTTATACTGCTCGCGGTGTAGATATTTCCATCCTTATACAGATGGCAGTGTGGCTATTTCCATGTTTATGCAGATAGCGGTGTAGATATTTCCATGTTTATACAGATGGCTGTGTAGATATTTTCATGTTTATACAGGTAGTGGTGCAGATATTTCCATGTTTATACAGATGACTGTGTAGTTATTTCCATGTTGATACAGATGGCGGTGTAGATACTTCCATGTTTATAGACATAGCCATGTAGATATTTCCATGTTTATACAGATAGAGGTGTAGACATTTCCATGTTTATAGAGATAGCGGTGTAGATATTTGCATGTTTATACAGATGACTGTGTAGATATTTGCGTGTTTTTACGGATGGCGGTGTAGATATTTCCATGCTTATACAGATAGCGGTGTGGCTATTTCCATGTTGATAGAGATAGCGGTGTAGATGTTTCCATGTTTATAGAGTTGGCTGTGTAGATATTTCCATGTTTATACAGATGGCAGAGTAGATATTTCCATGTTTATACAGATAGTGTTATAGATGTTTCCATGTTTATACAGACGACTGTGTAGGTATTTCTATGTATAAACAGATGGTGGTGTAGATATTTTCATGTTTATAAAGATAGCGGTGCAGCTATTTCCATATTTATACAGATAGCGGTGTAGATATTTCCATGTTTATACAGATAGCGGTGTATATATTTCCATATTTACAGAGATAGAGGTGTAGATATTTCCATATTTGCACAGATTACGGTGTAGATATTTCCATCTTCACACAGATAGCGGTGTACATATCTGCAAGTTTACACAGACAGCTGTGAAGATATTTCCATGTTGACACAGATAGTGTGGTAGATATTTCCATGTTTATACAGATTGCGGTGTAGATATTTCCATGTTTATAAAGATAGCGGTGTAGATATTTCCGTGTTTATACAGATAGCGGTGTAGATATTTCCATGTTTATTCAGATAGGGGTGTTGATCTCTCCATGTTTATACAGATAGCGGTGTAGATATTTCCATGCTTATACAGATAGCGGTGTGGCTATTTCCAAGTTTATTCAGATAGCGATGTAGATATTTCCATGTTTATAGAGATTTTTGTGTGGATATTTCCATGTTTATACAGATGGCAGTGTAGATATTTCCATGTTTATAAAAATAGTGGTGTAGACATTTCCATGCTTATGCAGATGACTGTGTAGTTATTTCCTTGTTTATAAAGATGGCGGTGTAGATATTTCCATGTTTATAGACACAGCCATGTAGATATTTCCATGTTTATGCAGATGGCGGTGTAGTTATTTCCATGTTTATGGAGATGGCGGTGTAGATATTACTATGTTTATAGAGATAGCGGTGTATATATTTCCATATTTATACTGCTCGCGGTGTAGTTATTTCCATCGTTATACAGATGGCAGTGTCGGTATTACCATGATCATGCAGATAGCGGTGTAGGTAATTCCATGTTTATAGAGATAGCGGTGTAGATATTTCCATGTTTATGCAGATGACTGTGTAGATATTTCCATGTTTTTACAGATGGCATTGCAGATATTTCCATGTTTATACAGATAGCGGTATGGCTATTTTCATGTTTATGGAGATAGCGGTGTAGATATTTCCATGTTTATAGAGATGGCTGTGTAGATATTTCCATGTGTATACAGATGGCAGTGTAGATATTTCCATGTTTATACAGATAGTGGTATAGATATTTCCATGTTTATACAGACGACTGTTTAGGTATTTCCATGTATATACAGATGGTGGTGTAGATATTTCCATGTTTATAAAGATAGCGGTGTAGATATTTCCATATTTGTACAGATAGCGCTGTAGGTATTTCCATGTTTATACAGATAGCGGTGTAGGTATTTCCATGTTTATAGAGAAAGCGGTGTAGTTATTTCCATGTTTATACTGATGACTGTGTAGATATTTCCATGTTTTTACAGATGGCGGTGTAGATATTTCCATGTTTATACAGGTAGCGGTGTGGCTATTTCCATGTTTATAGAGATAGCGGTGTAGATATTTCCATGTTTATAGAGATGGCTGTGTAGATATTTCCATGTTTATACAGATGGCAGTGTGGATATTTCCATGTTTATACAGATAGTGGTATAGATATTTCCATGTTTATACAGATGACTGTGTAGGTATTTCCATGTATATACAGATGGCGGTGTAGATATTTCCATGTTTATAAAGATAGCGATGTAGATATTTCCATATTTATACAGATAGCGGTGTAGATATTTCCATATGTATATAGATAGTGGTGTAGATATATCCATGTTTATACAGATAGTGTTGTAGGTATTTCCATGTTTATACAGATAGTGGTGTAGATATTTCCATGTTTATACAGACAGCGGTGTACATATTTCCAGGTTTACAGGGATAGAAGTGTAGATATTTCCATGTTTGCATAGGTTGCGGTGTAGATATTTCCATCTTCACACAGATAGCGGTGTACATATTTGCATGTTTACACAGACAGCTGTGTAGATATTTCCACGTATACTCAGATAGTGTTGTAGATATTTCCATGTTTATAGAGATGGCTGTGTGGATATTTCCATGTGTATACAGATGGCAGTGTGGATATTTCCATGTTTATACAGATAGTGGTGTAGATATTTCCATGTTTATAGAGACAGCCATGTAGATATTTCCATGTTTATAAAGATAGCGGTGTAGACATTTCCATGTTTACAGAGATAGCGGTGTAGATATTTCCATATTTATAGAGATATCGGTGTAGATATTTTCATGTTTGCAGACATGGGGGTGTAGATATTTCCATGTTTATGCTGATGGCCCTGTAGACATTTCCATGTTTATAGAGATGGCAGTGAAGGTATTTCTACGTTTTTTGAGATAGCGGTGTAGATATTTCCATATTTATACTGCTCGTGGTGTAGATATTTCCATCTTTATACAGATGACAGTGTAGATATTTCTGTGTTCTTGCAGATAGTGGCGTAGAGATTTCCATGTTTATACAGATAGCGGTGTAGTTATTTCCATCTTTATAGAGATAGCGGTGTAGATATTTCCATGTTTATACAGAGGACTGTGTAGATATTTCCATGTTTTTACAGATGGCAGTGTGAATATTTCCATGTTTATACAGATAGCGGTGTGGCTATTTCCATGTTTATAGAGATAGCGGTGTAGATATTTCCATGTTTATACAGATAGCGGTGTGGCTATTTCCATGTTTATAGAGATAGCGGTGTAGATAATTCCATGTTTATAGAGATGGCTGTGTAGATATTTCCATGTTTATACAGATGGCAGTGTAGATATTTCCATGTTTATACAGATGGCTGTGTAGTTATTTCCATGTATATACTGATGGTGGTGTAGATAATTCCATGTTTATAAAGATAGCGGTGTTGGTATTTCCTACAGATAGAAGTGTAGATATTTCAATGTTTATACGGAGAGCGGTGTAGATATATCCATGTTACACAGATCGTGGTGTATATATTTCCATGTTTATACAGATAGTGGTGTAGATATTTCCATTTTTATACAGACAGCGGTGTAGATATTTCCATGTTTACAGAGATAGAGGTGTAGGTATTTCCATATTTGCACAGATTGCGGTGTAGATATTTCCATCTTCACACAGATAGCGGTGTAGATATTTGCATGTTTACACAGACAGCTGTGTAGATATTTCCATGTTTACACAGGCAGTGTTGTAGATATTTCCATGTTTATAGAGAGTTTGGTGTAGATATTACCATGTATATAAAGATAACGGTGTAGATATTTCCATGTTTATACAGATAGTAGTGTAGATATTTCCATGTTTATACAGATAGCGGTGTGGCTATTTCCATGTTTATAGAGATAGCGGTGTAGATATTTCCATGTTTATACAGACAGCGGTGTAGGTATTTCCATGTTTATAGAGATAGCGGTGTAGATATTTCCATGTTTATACAGAGGACTGTGTAGATATTTCCATGTTTTTACAGATGGTAGTGTAAATATTTCCATGTTCATACAGATAGCGGTGTGGCTATTTCCATGTTTATAGAGATAGCGGTGTAGATATTTCCATGTTTATAGAGATGGCTGTGTAGATATTTCCATGTTTACACAGTTGGCAGTGTAGATATTTTCATGTTTATATAGATGACTGTGTAGGTATTTCCATGTATATACAGATGGCGGTGTAGATATTTCCATGTTTATACAGACAGCGGTGTAGGTATATCCATGTTTATACAGATAGCGTTGTAGATATATCCATGTTTGTACAGATCGTGGTGTAGATATTTCCATGTTTATAGAGATGGTTGTGTAGATATTTCCACGTTTCTACAGATATTGGTGTGGCTATTTCCATGTTTATACAGATAACGATGTAGATATTTCCATGTATATAGAGATGGCTGTGTAGATATTTCCATGTTTATAAAGGTGGCAGTGTAGATATTTCCATGTTTATACAGATAGTGGTGTAGATATTTCCATGTTTATACAGATGTCTGTGTAGTTATTTCCAAGTTTATGCAGATGGCGGGGTAGATGATTCCATGTTTATAGACATAGCCATGCAGATATTTCCATGTTTAAACAGATAGCGGTGTAGCCATTTCCATGTTTATGGAGTTCGCGGTGTAGATATTTCCATGGTTATAAAGATAGCGGTGTAGGTATTTCCATGTTTATTAAGATGGCAGTGTAGATATTTCCATGTTTATACAGATAGCGGTGTAGATATTTCCATGTTCATAGAGATGGATGTGTAGATATTTACATGTTTATACAGATGGCAGTGTAGAGATTTCCATGTTTATACAGATAGTGGTGTAGACATTTCCATGTTTATACAGATGAGTGTGTAGTTATTTCCATGTTTATACCGATGGCGGTGTAGATATTTTCATGTTTACAAAGATAGCGTTGTAGATATTTCCATATTTGTACAGATAGCGGTGTAGATATTTCCATGTTTATGCAGATAGCGGTGTTCATATATCCATGTTTATACAGATTGGGGTGTAGATATTTCCATGTTCATAAAGATGGTGGTGTAGATATTTCCATGTTTATACAGATAGCGGTGTGGATATTTCCATAGTTTAAGAGATAGAGGTGTGGATATTTCCATATTTGCACAGATTGCGGTGTAGATATTTCCATCTTCACACAGATAGCGGTGTACCTATTTGCATGTTTACACAGACAGCTGTGTAGATATTTCCATGTTGACACAGATACTGCTGTAGATATTTCCATGTTTATACAGATTGCGGTGTAGATATTTCCATGTTTATAGAGATGACTGTGTAGATATATCCATGTTTATACAGATGGCAGTGTAGATATTTCTATGTTTACACAGATAGTGGTGTAGATATTTCCATGTTTATACAGATGACTGTGTAGTTATTTCCATGTTTATACAGATGGTGGTGTAGATATTTCCATGTTTATAGAGATAGCCATGTAGATATTTCTATGTTTATAAAGAGAGCGGTGTAGACATTTCCATGTTTACAGAGATAGCGGTGTAGATATTTCCATATTTATTCAGATAGCGGTGTAGATACTTCTATGTTTATGCAGATGGTGGTGTAGATATTTCCATGTTTATGCAGATGTCCGTGTAGATATTTCCATGTTTATAGAGATGGCGGTGAAGATATTTCCATGTTCATAATGATAGCGGTGTAGATATTTCCATATTTATACTGATAGCGGTGTAGATATTTCCATGTTTATACAGAAAGCGGTGTAGATATATTCATGTTTCTACAGATTGTGGTGTAGATATTTCCATGTTTATACAGATATCGGTGTAGATATATTCATGTTTCTACAGATTTTGGTGTAGATATTTCCATGTTTATACAGATAGTGGCGTAGATATTTCCATGTTTATACAGATAGCGTTGTAGGTATTTCCATGTTTACAAATATAGAGGTGTAGATATTTCCATATTTGCACAGATTGCGGTGTAGATATTTCCATCTTCACACAGATAGCGGTGTACATATTTGCATGTTTACACAGACAGATGTGTAGATATTTCCATGTTGAGACAGATAGTGTAGATATTTCCATGTTTATTCAGATTGCAGTGTATATATTTCCAGATTTATACAGATAGCGGTGTAGATATTTCCATGTTTATACAGATGGCGGTGTAGATATTTCCAGGTTTATGCAGATGGCGGTATAGATATTTCGATGTTTACAGAGATGGTGGTGTAGATATTTCTATGTTTATAGAGATAGCGGTGTAGATATTTCCTTATTTATATTGCTCACAGTGTAGACATTTCCATCTTTATGCAGATGGCAGTGTAGGCATTTCCATGACCATGCAGATAGCGGTGTAGATATTTCCATGTTTTTACAGATAGCAGTGTAGGTATTTCCATGTGTATAGAGATAGCGGTGTAGATATTTCCATGTTTATACAGATGACTGTGTAGATATTTCCAGGTTTTTACAGATAGCAGTGTAGGTATTTCCATGTTTATACAGATAGCGGTGTGGCTATTTCCATGTTTATACAGAGAGAGATGTAGATATTTCCATGTTTATAGAGATGGCTGTGTATATATATCCATGTTTATTCAGATGGCAGTGTAGATATTTCCATGTATACACAGATAGTGGTGTAGATATTTCCATGTTTATACAGATGACTGTGTAGTTATTTCCATGTTAATACAGATGGTGGTGAAGATATTTCCATGTTTATGGAGATAGCCATGTAGATATTTCCATGTTTATACAGATAGCGGTGTAGACATTTCCATGTTTACAGAGATAGCGGTGTAGACATTTCCATATTTATACAGATAGCGGTGTAGATATTTCTATATTTATACTGCTCGTGGTGTAGATATTTCCATCTTTATACAGATGGCAGTGTAGATATTTCCATGTTTTTGCTGATACCAGTGTAGATATTTCCATGTTTATACAGATAGCGGTGTAGGTATTTCGATGTTTATAGAGATAGCGGTGTAGATATTTCCATGTTTATACAGAGGACTGTGTAGATATTTCCATGTTTTTACAGATGGCAGTGTAAATATTTCCATGTTTATACAGATAGCGGTGTGGCTATTTCCGTGTTAAAAGAAATAGCGGTGTACATATTTCCATGTTTATAGAGATGGCTGTGTAGATATTTCCATGCTTTTACAGATGGAAGTGTAGATATTTCCATGCTTTTACAGATGACTGTGTAGGTATTTCCATGTATATACAGATGGCGGTGTAGATATTTCCATGTTTATGAAGATAGCGGTGAAGATATTTCCATGTTTATACAGATAGCGGTGTAGATATATCCATGTTTACACAGGTCGTGGTGTAGAGATTTCCATGTTTATACAGATAGTGGTGTAGATATTTCCAGGTTTATACAGATAGCGGTGTAGATATTTTCATGTTTACAGAGATAGAGGTGTAGATATTTCCATATTTGCACTGATTGCGGTGTAGATATTTCCATCTTCACACAGATAGCGGTGCACATATTTCCATGTTTACACAGACAGCTGTGTAGATATTTCCATGATGTCACAGATAGTGTTGTAGATATTTGCATGTTTATACAGATTGCGGTGTAGGTATTTGCATGTTTATAAAGATAGCGGTGTAGATATTTCCATGTTTATACAGATAGCGGTGTAGATATTTCTATGTTTATACAGATAGCGGTGTGTCTATTTCCATGTTTATACAGATAGAGATGTAGATATTTCCATGTTTATAGATATGGCAGTGTCGATATTTCCATGTTTTTAGAGATAGTGGTGTAGATATTTCCATGTTTATACAGATGACTGTGTAGTTAATTCCATGTTTATACAGATGGCGGGGTAGATATTTCCATGTTTATAGAGATAGCGGTGTAAATATTTACATGTTTACAGAGATAGAGGTGTAGATATTTCCATATTTGCACAGATTGCGGTGTAGGTATTTCCATCTTCACACAGATAGAGGTGAACATGGTTGAATGTTTACACAGACAGCTGTGTAGATATTTCCATGTTGACACAGATAGTGTTGTAGATATTTCCATGTTTATGAAGATTACGGTGTAGACACTTCCATGTTTAAAAAGAGGGTTGTGTAGATATTTCCATCTTTATACAGATAGCGGTGTAGATATTTCCATGTTTATACAGATAGCGGTGTGGCTATTTCCATGTTTAAACAGATAGCGATGTAGATATTTCTATGTTTATAGAGATGGCTGTGTAGATACATCCATGTTTATACAGATGGCAGTGCAGATATTTCCATGTTTACACAGATAGTGGTGTAGATATTTCCATGTTTATACAGATGACTGTGTAGTTATTTCCATGTTTATACAGATGGCGGTGTAGATATTTCCATAATTATAAACATAGCCATGCAGTTATTTCCTCGTTTATACAGATAGCAGTGTAGAGATTTCCATGTTTATAGAGATAGCGGTGTGGATATTGCCATATTTATACAGATAGCGGTGTAGATATTTCCATGTTTATACAGATGTTGGTGTAGATATTTCCATGTTTATAGAGATAGCTATGTAGATATTTCCATGTTTATACAGATAGCGTTGTAGATATTTCCATGTTTATACATATAGTGGTGTAGATATTTTCATGTTTATACAGATGACTGTGTAGTTATTTCCATGTTTATACAGATGGCGATATAGATATTACCATGTTTATACAGATAGCCATGTAGATATTTCCATGTTTATTCAGATAGCGGTGTAGACATTTCCATGTTTATAGAGATAGCGGTTTAGATATTTCCACATTTATACAGATAGTGGTGTAGATATTTCCATGTTTATACAGATGTTGGTGTAGATATTTCCATGTTTATAGAGATAGCTATGTAGATATTTCCATGTTTATACAGATAGCGTTGTAGATATTTCCATGTTTATACATATAGTGGTGTAGATATTTTCATGTTTATACAGATGACTGTGTAGTTATTTCCATGTTTATACAGATGGCGATATAGATATTACCATGTTTATACAGATAGCCATGTAGATATTTCCATGTTTATTCAGATAGCGGTGTAGACATTTCCATGTTTATAGAGATAGCGGTTTAGATATTTCCACATTTATACAGATAGTGGTGTAGATATTTCCATGTTTATACAGATGGTGGTGTAGATATTTCCATGTTTATGCAGATGGCGGTGTAGATATTTCCATGTTTATAGAGATGGCAGAGAAGATATTTCTATGTCTATAGAGATAGCAGTGTAGATACTTTCATACTGATTTTGCTCGCAGTGTAGATATTTCCATCTTTATACATATGGCAGTGTAGTTATTTCCATGTTCATGCAGATAGCGGTGTAGATATTTCCATGTTTACACAGATAGCGGTGTATGTATTTCCATGTTTATAGAGATAGCGGTGTGCATATTTCCATGTTTATACTGATGACTGTATAGATATTTCCATGTGTTTACAGATGGCGGTGTAGATTTTTCCATGTTTATACAGGTAGCGGTGTCGCTATTTCCCTGTTTATAGATATAGCGGTGTAGATATTTCCATGTTTATAGAGATGGCTTTGTAGATATTTCCATGTTTATACAGATGGCAGTGTAGATATTTCCAAGTTTATACAGATAGTGGTATAGATATTTCCATGTTTATACACATGACTGTTTAGGTATTTCCATGTATATACAGACGGAGGTGTAGATATTTCCATATTGATACAGATAGCGGTGTAGGTATTTCCATGTTTATACAGATAGTGGTGTAGATATTTCCATGTTTATACAGATAGCGGTGTAGATATTTCCATGTTTACAGAGATAGAAGTGTAGATATTTCCATATTTGCAGAGATTGCGGTGTAGGTATTTCCATGTTTACAGAGATAGAAGTGTAGATATTTCCATATTTGCACTGACTGCGGTGTAGATTTTTTCATCTTCACACAGATAGCGGTGTACAGATTTGCATGTTTACACAGACAGTTGTGTAGACATTTCCGTGTTGACACAGATTGCGGAGTAGATATATCCATGTTTATAAAGATAGCGGTGTAGATATTTCCATGTTTATACAGATAGCGGTGTAGATATTTCCATGTTTATACAGATAACGGTGTGGCTATTTCCATGTTTATGCAGATAGCGATGTAGATATTTCCATGGTTATAGAGATGGCTGTGAAGATATTTCCATGTTTATACAGATGGCAGTGTAGATATTTCCATGTTTATAGAGATAGTGGTGTAGATACTTCCATATTTATACAGATGACTGTGTAGTTATTTCCAAGTTTGTGCAGATGGTGGTGTAGATACTTCCATGTTTATACAGATTGCGGTGTAGACATTTCCATGTTTATAGAGATAGCGGTGTAGATATTTCCATATTTATACAGATAGCGGTGTAGATATTTTCACGTTTCAGCAGATGGTGGTGTAGATATTTCCATGTTTATGCAGTTGGTCTTGGAGATATTTCCATGTTTATAGAGATGGCAGAGTAAATATTTCTATGTTTATAGAGATGGCGGTGTAGATACTTCCATACTTAAACTGCTCGCGGTGTGGATATTTCCATCTTTATACAGATGGCAGTGTTTTATTTCCATGTTCATGCAGATAGCGGTGTAGATATTTCCATGTTTATACAGTTAGTGGTGTAGGTATTTTCATGTTTATAGAGATAGCAGTGTAGATATTTCCATGTTTATCCAGATATCCGTGAAGATATTTCCATATTTATACAGATAGTGGTGTAGATATTTCTATGATTGTACAGATAGCTTTGTAGTTATATCCATGTTTATGGAGATCGCGGTATAGATATTTCCATGTTTATACAGATAGTGGTGTAGATATTTCCATGTTTATTCAGATAGCGGTGTAGATATTTCCATGTTTACAGAGATAGAGGTGTAGGTATTTCCATATTTGCACAGATTGCGGTGTAGACATTTCCATCTTCACACAGATAGCGGTGTACATATTTCCATGTTTACACAGACAGCTGTGTAGATATTTCCTTGTTTACACAGATAGTGTTGTAGATATTTCCATGTTTATACAGATTGCGGTGTAGAGATTTCCATGTTTATAAAGATAGCGGTGTAGATATTTCCATGTTTATACAGATAGTGGTGTATATATTTCCATGCTTATACAGATAGCGGTGTGGCTATCTGCATGTTTATACAGATAGTGATGTAGATATTTCCATGTTTATAGAGATGGCTGTGTATATATTTCCATGTTTATACAGAAGGCAGCGTAGATATTTCCATGTTTATACTGATAGTGGTGTAGATATTTCCATGTTTATACAGATGACTGTGTAGTTATTTCCATGTTTATACAGTTGGCGGTGTAGATATTTCCATGTTTATCGAGATAGCCATGTAGATATTTCCATGTTTATACAGATAGCGGTGTAGACATTTCCATGTTTATAGCGATAGCGATGCAGATATTTCCATACATATACAGATAGCGGTGTAGATATTTCCATGTTTATACAGATGGCAGTATAGATATTTCCATGTTTATGCAGATGGCGGTGTAGAAATTTCCATGTTTATAGAGATGGCAGATTAGATATTTTTAAGTTTATAGAGATAGCGGTGTAGATACTTCCATACTTATACTGCTCGCGGTGTAGATATTTCCATCTTTATGCAGATGGCAGTGTAGTTATTTCCATGTTCATGCAGATAGCGGTGTAGATATTTCCATGTTTATACAGATAGCGGTGTGGCTATTTCCATGTTTGTGCAGATAGCGATGTGGCTATCTCCATGTTTATACAGATAGCGATGTAGATATTTCCATGTTTATAGAGATTGCTGTGTATATATTTCCATGTTTATACAGATGGCAGTGTAGATATTTCCATGTTTATACAGATAGTGGTGTAGATATTTCCATGTTTATACAGATGACTGTGTAGTTATTTCCATGTTTATACAGATGGCGGTGTAGATATTTCCATGTTTATAGAGATAGCCATGTAGATATTTCCATGTTTATACAGAGAGCGGTGTAGACATTTCCATGTTTATAGAGATAGCGGTTTAGATATTTCTATATTTATACTGATAGTGGTGTAGATATTACCATGTTTATACAGATGGCGGTGTAGATATTTCCATGTTTATGCAGATGGCGGTGTAGATATTTGCATGTTTATAGAGATGGCAGAGTAGATATTTCTACGTTTATAGAGATAGCGATGTAGATACTTCCATACTTATATTGCTCGCGGTGTAGATATTTCCATCTTTATACACATGGCAGTGTAGTTATTTCCATGTTCATGCAGATAGCGTTGTAGATATTTCCATGTTTACAGAGATAGCGGTGTATGTATTTCCATGTTTATAGAGATAGCGGTGTAGATATTTCCATGTTTATACAGATGACTGTGTAGATATTTCCATGTTTTTACAGATGGCGGTGTAGGTATTTGCGTGTTTATACAGGTAGCAGTGTGGCTATTTCCATGTTTATAGAGATAGCGGTGTAGTTACTTCCATGTTTATAGAGATGGCTGTGTAGCTATTTCCATGTTTATACAGATGGCAGTGTAGATATGTCCATGTTTATACAGACAGTGATATAGATATTTCCATGTTTATAGAGATGGCTGTGTAGGTATTTCCATGTTTATACAGATTGCAGTGTAGATATTTCCATGTTTATAAAGACATCGGTGCAGATATTTCCATATTTATACAGATAGCGGTGTATATGTTTCCATGTTTATACAGATAGCGGTGTAGATATATCCATGTTTATACAGACCGTGGTGTTGATATTTCCATGTTTATACAGATAGTGGTGTAGGTATTTCCATGTTTATACAGATAGCGGTGTAGATATTTCCATTCTTACAGAGATAGAGGTGTAGGTATTTCCATATTTGTACTGATTGCGGTGTAGATATTTCCATCTTCACACAGACAGCGGTGTACATATTTGCATGTGTACACAGACAGCTGTGCAGATATTTCCATGTTGACACAGAGAGTGTTGTAGATATTTCCATGTTTATAGAGATGGCTGTGTATATATTTCCATGTTTATAGAGATGGCAGTGTACATATTTCCATGTTTATACAGATAGTGGTGTAGATATTTCCATGTTTATACAGATGACTGTGTATTTATTTCCATGTTTATACAGATGGCGGTGTAGATATTTCCATGTTCATGCAGATAGCGGTGAAGATATTTCCATGTTTACACAGATAGCGGTGTATATATTTGCATGTTTACACAGACAGCTGTGTAGATATTTCCATGTTGACACAGATTGCGGTGTAGATATATCCATGTTTATAAAGATAGCGGTGTAGATATTTCCATGTTTATACAGATAGCGGTGTAGATATTTCCATGTTTATACAGATAGCGGTGTGGCCATTTCCATGTTTATGCAGATAGCGAAGTAGATATTTCCATGTTTATAGAGATAGCTGTGTGGATATTTACATGTTTATACAGATGGCAGTGTAAATGTTTCCATGTTTATAGAGATAGTGGTGTAGATACTTCCAGGTTTATACAGATGACTGTGTAGTTATTTCCATGTTTGTACAGATGGTCGTGTGGATATTTCCATGTTTATAGAGATAGCCATGTAGATATTTCCATGTTTATACAGATTGCGGTGTAGACATTTCCATGTGTATAGAGATAGCGGTGTAGGTATTTCCATATTTATACAGATAGCGGTGTAGATATTTTCACGTTTCTACAGATGGCGGTGTCGATATTTCCATGTTTATGCAGATAGCAGTGTAGATATTTCCATGTTTATACGGATGGCGGTGAAGATATTTCCATGTTTATGTAGATGGCCGTGTAGATATTTCCGGGTTTATAGAGATGGCGGTGTGGATATTTCTATGTTTATAGAGATAGAGGTGTAGATATTTCCATATTTATACTGCTCGCGGTGTAGGTATTTCCATCTTTATACAGATGGTAGTGTAGATGTTTGCATGTTCTTGCAGATAGCGGTGTAGATATTTCCATGTTTATACAGATAGCGGTGTAGGTGTTTCCATGTTTATAGAGATAGCGGTGTAGATATTTCCATGTTTATACAGAGGACTGTGTAGATATTTCCATGTTTTTACAGATGGCTGTGTAATATTTCCATGTTTACACAGATAGCGGTGTGGCTATTATTTCCATGTTTATAGAGATAGCTGTGTAGATATTTCCATGTTTATAGAGATGGCTGTGTAGATATTTCCATGTTTATGCATATGGCAGAGTAGATATTTCCATGTTTATACAGATAGTGGTATAGATATTTCCATGTTTATACAGACGACTGTGTAGGTATTTCAATGTGTATACAGATGGCGGTGTAGATATTTCCATGTTTATAAAGACATCGGTGCAGATATTTCCATATTTATACAGATAGCGGTGTAGATATTTCCATGTTTATACAGATAGCGGTGTAGATATATCCATGTTTATACAGACCGTGGTGTAGATATTTCCATGTTTATACAGATAGTGGTGTAGATATTTCCATGTTTATACAGATAGCGGTGTAGATATTTCCATTCTTACAGAGATAGAGGTGTAGATATTTCCATATTTGCAAAGAATTCGGTGTAGATATTTCCATCTTCACACAGATAGCGGGGTACATATTTGCATGTTTACACAGACAGCTGTGTAGGTATTTCCATGTTGACACAGATTGCGGTGTAGATATTTCCATGTTTATAAAGATAGCGGTGTAGACATTTCCATGTTTATACAGATAGCGGTGTAGATATTTCCATGTTTATACAGATAGCGGTGTGGCTATTTCCATGTTTATGCTGATAGCGATGTAGATATTTCCATGTTTATAGAGATGGCTGTGTAGATATTTCCATGTTTATACAGATGGCAGTGTAGATATTTCCATGTTTATAGAGATAGTGGTGTAGATACTTTCTTGTTTATACAGATGACTGTGTAGTTATTTCCATGTTTATACAGATGGTGGTGTAGATATTTCCATGTTTATAGAGATAGCCATGTAGATATTTCCATGTTTATACAGATAGCGGTGTAGAGATCTCCATGTTTATAGAGATAGCGGTGTAGACATTTCCATATTTATGCAGATACCGGTGTAGATATTTTCACGTTTCTACAGATGGCGGTGTAGTTATTTCCATGTTTATGCAGATGGCCTTGTAGATATTTCCATGTTTATAGAGATGGCAGAGTAAATATTTCTATGTTTACAGAGATAGCGGTGTAGATACTTCCATACTTTAACTGCTCGCGGTGTGGATATTTCCATCTTTATACAGATAGGATTGTTGTTATTTCCATGTTCATGCAGATAGCAGTGTAGATATTTCCATGTTTATACAGATGGCGGTGTCGATATTTCCATTTTTATGCAGATGGCCGTGTAGATATTTCCAGGTTTATAGAGATGGCGGTGTAGATATTTCTATGTTTATAGAGATAGCGGTGTAGATATTTCCATGTTTATACAGAGCGGTGTAGGTATTTCCATGTTTATAGAGATAGCGGTGTAGATATTTCCATGTTTATACAGAGGACTGTGTAGATATTTCCATGTTTTTACAGATGGCAGTGTAAGTATTTCCATGTTTATACAGATAGCGGTGTGTCTATTTCCATGTTTATAGAGATAGCGGTGTAGATATTTCCATGTTTATAGAGGTGGCTGTGAAGATACTTCCATGTTTTTACAGATGGCAGAGTAGATATTTCCATGTTTATGCAGATAGTGGTATAGATATTTCAATGTTTATACAGCCGACAGTGTAGGTATTTCAATGTATATACAGATGTCCGTGTAGATATTTCCATGTTTATAAAGACATCGGTGCAGATATTTCCATATTTATACATATAGCGGTGTAGATATTTTCATGTTTATACAGATAGCGGTGTAGATATATCCATGTTTATAGAGACCGTGCTGTAGATATTTCCATGTTTATACAGATAGTGGTGTAGATATTTCCATGTTTATACAGATAGCGGTGTAGATATTTCCATTCTTACAGAGATAGAGGTGTAGATATTTCCATATTTGCACGGATAGCGGTTTAGATATTTCCATCTTCACACAGATAGCGGTGTATATATTTGCATGTTTACACAGACAGCTGTGTAGATATTTCCATGTTGACACAGATTGCGGTGTAGATATATCCATGTTTATAAAGATAGCGGTGTAGATATTTCCATGTTTATACAGATAGCGGTGTAGATATTTCCATGTTTATACAGATAGCGGTGTGGCTATTTCCATGTTTATGCAGATAGCGAAGTAGATATTTCCATGTTTATAGAGATGGCTGTGTAGATATTTCCATGTTTATACAGATGGCAGTGTAAATGTTTCCATGTTTATAGAGATAGTGGTGTAGATACTTCCAGGTTTATACAGATGACTGTGTAGTTATTTCCATGTTTGTACAGATGGTCGTGTGGATATTTCCATGTTTATAGAGATAGCCATGTAGATATTTCCATGTTTATACAGATTGCGGTGTAGACATTTCCATGTGTATAGAGATAGCGGTGTAGATATTTCCATATTTATACAGATAGCGGTGTAGATATTTTCACGTTTCTACAGATGGCGGTGTAGATATTTCCATGTTTATGCAGATAGCAGTGTAGATATTTCCATTTTTATACGGATGGCGGTGAAGATATTTCCATGTTTATGCAGATGGCCGTGTAGATATTTCCATGTTTATAGAGATGGCAGAGTAAATATTTCTATGTTTACAGTGATAGCGGTGTAGATACTTCCATACTTTAACTGCTCGCGTTGTGGATATTTCCATCTTTATACAGATAGGATTGTTGTTATTTCCATGTTCATGCAGATAGCAGTGTAGATATTTCCATGTTTATACAGATGGCGGTGTCAATATTTCCATGTTTATGCTGATGGCCGTGTAGATATTTCCGGGTTTATTGAGATGGCAGTGAAGATATTTCTATGTTTATAGAGATAGCGGTGTACATATTTCCATATTTATACTGCTCGCGGTGTAGATATTTCCATCTTCATACAGATGGCAGTGTAGATATTTCCATGTTCTTGCAGATAGCGGTGTAGATATTTCCATGTTTATACAGATAGCGGTGTAGGTATATCCATGTTTATAGAGATAACGGTGTAGATATTTCCATGTTTATACAGAGGACTGTGTAGATATTTCCATGTTTTTACAGATGGCAGTGTATGTATTTCCATGTTTATACAGATAGCGGTGTGTCTATTTCCATGTTTATACAGATAGCGGTGTGTCTATTTCCATGATTATAGAGATGGCTGTGTAGATATTTCTATGTTTATACAGATGGCAGAGTAGATATTTCCATGTTTATACAGATAGTGGTATAGATATTTCCATGTTTATACAGACGACAGTGTAGGTGTTTCAATGTATATACAGATGGCCTTGTAGATATTTCCATGTTTATAAAGACATCGGTGCAGATATTTCCATATTTATACATATAGCGGTGTAGATATTTCCATGTTTATACAGATAGTGGTGTAGATATATCCATGTTTATACAGACCGTGGTGTAGATATTTCCATGTTTATACAGATAGTGGTGTAGACATTTCCATGTTTATACAGATAGCGGTGTAGATATTTCCATTCTTACAGAGATAGAGGTGTAGATATTTCCATATTTGCACAGATTGCGGTGTAGATATTTCCATCTTCACACAGATAGCGGTGTACATATTTGCATGTTTACACAGACAGCTTTGTAGATATTTCCATGTTGACACAGATTGCGGTGTAGATATATCCATGTTTATAAAGATAGCGGTGTAGATATTTCCATGTTTATACAGATAGCCGTGTAGATATTTCCACGTTTATACAGATAGGGGTGTGGCTATTTCCATGTTTATGCAGATTGCGATGTAGATATTTCCATGTTTATAGAGATGGCTGTGTAGATATTTCCATGTTTATACAGATGGCAGTGTAAATATTTCCATGTTTATAGAGATAGTGGAGTAGATACTTCCAGGTTTATACAGATGACTGTGTAGTTATTTCCATGTATGTACAGATGGTGGTGTAGATATTTCCATGTTTATAGAGATAGTCATGTAGATATTTCCATGTTTATACAGATTGCGGTGTAGACATTTCCATGTGTATAGAGATAGCGGTGTAGATATTTCCACATTTATTCAGATAGCGGTGTAGATATTTTCACGTTTCTACAGATGGCGGTGTAGATATTTCCATGTTTATGCAGATGGCCTTGTAGATATTTCCATGTTTATACAGATGGTAGAGTAAATATTTCTATGTTTATAGAGATAGCGGTGTAGATACTTCCATACTTAAACTGCTCGCGGTGTGGATATTTCCATCTTTATACAGATGGCAGTGTTGTTATTTCCATGTTCATGCAGATAGCGGTGTAGATATTTCCATGTTTATACAGATAGTGGTGTAGGTATTTTCATGTTTATAGAGATAGCGGTGTAGATATTTCCATGTTTATTCAGATAGCGGTGTAGACATTTCCATGTTTACAGAGATAGCGTTGTAGATATTTCCATATTTATACAGATAGCAGTGTAGATGTTTCCATGTTTATACAGATGGCGGTATAGATATTTCCATGTTTATGCAGATGGCCGTGTAGATATTTCCGGGTTTATAGAGATGGCGTTGTAGATATTTCTATGTTTATAGAGATAGCGGTGTAGATATTTCCATATTTATACTGCTCGCGGTGTAGATATTTCCATCATTATACAGATGGCATTGTAGATATTTCCATATTCTTGCAGATAGCGGTGTAGATATTTCCATGTTCATACAGATAGCGTTGTAGTTATTTCCATGTTTATAGGGATAGCGGTGTAGATATTTCCATGTTTTTACAGAGGACTGTGTAGATACTTCCATGTTTTTACAGATGGCAGTATAAATATTTCCATGTTTATGCAGATAGCGGTGTGGCTATTTCCATGTTTATAGAGATAGCGGTGTAGATAATTCCATGTTAATAGAGATGGCTGTGTAGATATTTCCATGTTTATACAGATGGCAGAGAAGATATTTCCATGTTTATACAGATAGTGGTATAGATATTTCCATGTTTATACAGACGACTGTGTACGTATTTCAATGTATATACTGATGGCGGTGTAGATATTTCCATGTTTATAAAGACATCGGTGCAGATATTTCCATATTTATACAGATAGCGGTGTAGATATTTACATGTTTATACAGATAGCGGTGTAGATATATCCATGTTTATAGAGACCGTGGTGTAGATATTTCCATGTTTATACAGATAGTGGTGTAGATATTTCCATGTTTATACAGATAGCGGTGTAGATTTTTCCATTCTCACAGAGATAGAGGTGTAGATATTTCCTTATTTGCACAGATTGTGGTGTAGATATTTCCATATTCACACAGATAGCGGTGTACATATTTGCATGTGTACACTGACAGCTGTGTAGATATTTCCATGTTGACACACATAGTGTTGTAGATATTTCCATGTTTATACAGATTGCGGTGTAGATATTTCCATGTTTATAAAGATAGCGGTGTATATATTTCCATGTTTATACAGATAGCGGAGTCGATATTTCCATGTTTATACAGATAGCGATGTAGATATCACCATGTTTATAGAGATGGCTGTGAAGATATTTCCATGTTTTTACAGATGGCGGTGTAGATATTTCCATGTTTATACAGGTAGCGGTGTGGCTATTTCCATGTTTATAGAGATAGCGGTGTAGATATTTCCATGTTTATAGAGATGGCGGTGTAGATATTTCTATGTTTATACAAATGGCAGTGTAGATATTTCCATGTTTATACAGATAGTGGTATAGATATTTCCATGTTTATACAGATGACTGTGTAGGTATTTCCATGTATATACAGATGGCGGTGTAGATATTTCCATGTTTATACAGATGGCAGTGTAGATATTTCCATGTTTATGCAGATGGCCGTGTAGATATTTACGGGTTTATAGAGATGGTGGTGTAGATATTTCTATGTTTATAGAGATAGCGGTGTAAGTATTTCCATATGTATACAGCTCATGGTGTAGATACTTCCATGTTTATACAGATGGCAGTGTAGATATTTCCATGTTCTTGCAGATAGCGGTGTAGATATTTCCATGTTTATACAGATTGCGGTGTAGGCATTTCCATGTGCATAGAGATAGCGGTGTAGATATTTCCATGTTTTTACAGAGGATTGTGTAGATATTTCCATGTTTTTACAGATGGCAATGTAAATATTTCCATGTTTATACAGATAGCGGAGTGGCTATTTCCATGTTTATAGAGATAGCGGTGTAGATATTTCCATGTTTATAGAGATGGCGGTGTAGATATTTCTATGATTATACAGATGGCAGAGTAGATATTTCCATGTTTATACAGATAGTGTTATAGATATTTCCATGTTTATAGAGACGATTGTGTAGGTATTTCAATGTATATGCAGATGGTGGTGTAGATATTTCCATGTTTATAAAGACATCGGTGAAGATATTTCCATATTTATACAGATGGCGGTGTAGATATTTCCATGTTTATACAGATAGCGGTATAGATATATCCATGTTTATACAGACCGTGGTGTAGATATTTCCATGTTTATACAGATAGTGGTGTAGGTATTTCCATGTTTATTCAGATAGCGGTGTAGATATTTCCATTCTTACAGAGATAGAGGTGTAGATATTTCCATATTTGCACTGATTGCGGTGTAGATATTTCCATCTTCACACAGATAGCGGTGTACATATTTGCATGTGTACACAGACAGCTGTGTAGATATTTCCATGTTGACACAGATAGTGTTGTAGATATTTCCATGTTTATAGAGATGGCTGTGTATATATTTCCATGTTTATAGAGACGGCAGTGAACATATTTCCATGTTTATACAGATAGTGGTGTAGAGATTTCCATGTTTATACAGATGACTGTGTATTTATTTCCATGTTTATACAGATGGCGGTGTAGATATTTCCATGTTCATGCAGATAGCGGTGTAGATATTTCCATGTTTACACAGATAGCATTGTATGTATTTCCAGGTTTATAGACATAGTGGTGTAGATATTTCCATGTTTATACAGATGACTGTGTAGATATTTCCATGTTTTTACGGATGGCGGTGTAGATATTTCCATGTTTATACAGATGGCAGTGTAGATATTTCCATGTTTATGCAGATGGCCGTGTAGATATTTACGGGTTTATAGAGATGGTGGTGTAGATATTTCTATGTTTATAGAGATAGCGGTGTAAGTATTTCCATATGTATACAGCTCATGGTGTAGATACTTCCATCTTTATACAGATGGCAGTGTAGATATTTCCATGTTCTTGCAGATAGCGGTGTAGATATTTCCATGTTTATACAGATTGCGGTGTAGGCATTTCCATGTGCATAGAGATAGCGGTGTAGATATTTCCATGTTTTTACAGAGGATTGTGTAGATATTTCCATGTTTTTACAGATGGCAATGTAAATATTTCCATGTTTATACAGATAGCGGAGTGGCTATTTCCATGTTTATAGAGATAGCGGTGTAGATATTTCCATGTTTATAGAGATGGCGGTGTAGATATTTCTATGATTATACAGATGGCAGAGTAGATATTTCCATGTTTATACAGATAGTGTTATAGATATTTCCATGTTTATAGAGACGATTGTGTAGGTATTTCAATGTATATGCAGATGGTGGTGTAGATATTTCCATGTTTATAAAGACATCGGTGAAGATATTTCCATATTTATACAGATGGCGGTGTAGATATTTCCATGTTTATACAGATAGCGGTATAGATATATCCATGTTTATACAGACCGTGGTGTAGATATTTCCATGTTTATACAGATAGTGGTGTAGGTATTTCCATGTTTATTCAGATAGCGGTGTAGATATTTCCATTCTTACAGAGATAGAGGTGTAGATATTTCCATATTTGCACTGATTGCGGTGTAGATATTTCCATCTTCACACAGATAGCGGTGTACATATTTGCATGTGTACACAGACAGCTGTGTAGATATTTCCATGTTGACACAGATAGTGTTGTAGATATTTCCATGTTTATAGAGATGGCTGTGTATATATTTCCATGTTTATAGAGACGGCAGTGAACATATTTCCATGTTTATACAGATAGTGGTGTAGAGATTTCCATGTTTATACAGATGACTGTGTATTTATTTCCATGTTTATACAGATGGCGGTGTAGATATTTCCATGTTCATGCAGATAGCGGTGTAGATATTTCCATGTTTACACAGATAGCATTGTATGTATTTCCAGGTTTATAGACATAGTGGTGTACATATTTCCATGTTTATACAGATGACTGTGTAGATATTTCCATGTTTTTACGGATGGCGGTGTAGATATTTCCATGTTTATACAGGTAGCGGTGTGGGTATTTCCATGATTATAGAGAGAGCGGTGTAGATATTTCCATGTTTATAGAGATGGCGGTGTAGAGATTTCCATGTTTATACAGATGGCAGTGTAGATATTTCCATGTTTATACAGATAGTGGTATAGATATTTCCATGTTTATACAGATGACTGTGTAGGTATTTCCATGTATATACAGATGGCGGTGTAGATATTTCCATGTTTATAAATATAGCGGTGTAGATATTTCCATATTTATACAGATAGCGGTGTAGATATTTCCATGTTTATACAGATAGCGGTGTAGATATTTCCTTGTTTACAGAGATAGAGGTGTAGGTATTTCCATATTTGCACAGATTGTGGTGTAGATACTTCCATCTTCACACAGATAACGGTGTACATATTTGCATGTTTACACAGAGAGCTGTGTAGATATTTCCATGTTTACACAGATAGTGTTGTAGATATTTCCATGTTTATAAAGATTGCGGCGTAGATATTTCCATGTTTGTAAAGATAGCGGTGTAGATAAATCCATGTTTATACAGATACCGGTGTAGACATATCCATGTTTATACAGATAGTGGTGTGGCTATTTCCATGTTTATACAGATGGCGGTGTAGATATTTGCATGTTTATAGAGATGGCTGTGTAGATATTTCCATGTTTATACAGATGGCAGTGTAGATATTTCCAAGTTTATAGAGATAGTGGTGTAGATATTTTCATATGTATACAGCTCGCAGTGTAGATATTTCCATCTTTATGCAGATGGCAGTGGAGATATTTCCATGTTCTTGCAGATAGCGGTGTAGATATTTCCATGTTTATACAGATAGCGGTGTAGGTATTTCCATGTTTATAGAGATAGCGATGTAGATATTTCCATGTTTTTACAGAGGACTGTGAAGATATTTCCATGTTTTTACAGATGGCAATGTAAATATTTCCATGTTTATACAGATAGCGGTGTGGCTATTTCCATATTTATAGAGATAGCTGTGTAGATATTTCCATGTTTATAGAGATGGCGGTGTAGATATTTCCATGTTTATACAGATGGCAGAGTAGATATTTCCATATTTATACAGATATTGTTATAGATATTTCCATGTTTATACAGATGATTGTGTAGGTGTTTGAATGTATATGCAGATGGCGGTGTAGATATTTCCATGTTTATAAAGACATCGCTGCAGATATTTCCATATTTATACAGATATCGGTGTAGATATTTCCATGTTTATACAGATAGCGGTGTAGATATATGCATGTTTATACAGACCGTGGTGTAGATATTTCCATGTTTATACAGATAGTGGTGTAGGTATTTCCATGTTTATACAGATAGCGGTGTAGATATTTCCATTGTTACAGAGATAGAGGTGTAGATATTTCCATATTTGCACTGATTGCGGTGTCAATATGTCCATCTTCACACAGATAGCGGTGTACACATTTGCATGCGTACACAGACAGCTGTGCAGGTATTTCCATGTTGACACAGATAGTGTTGTAGATATTTCCATGTTGATAAAGATTGCGGCGTAGATATTTCCATGTTTATAAATATAGCGGTGTAGATAAATCCATGTTTATATAGAGAGCGGTGTAGACATTTCCATGTTTATACAGATAGTGGTGTGGCTATTTCCATGTTTATACAGATGGCGGTTTAGATATTTCCATGTTCATGCAGATAGCGGTGTAGATATTTCCATGTTTACACAGATAGCGGTGTATGTATTTCCATGTTTATAGAGATAGCGGTGTAGTTATTTCCCTGTTATACAGACGACTGTGTAGGTATTTCCATGTTTTTACAGATGGCGGTGTAGATATTTCCATGTTTATACAGGTAGCGGTGTGGCTATTTCCATGTTTATAGAGATAGCGGTGTAGATATTTCCATGTTTATAGAGATGGCGGTGTAGAGATTTCCATGTTTATACAGATGGCAGTGTAGATATTTCCATGTTTATACAGATAGTGGTATAGATATTTCCATGTTTATACAGATGACTGTGTAGGTATTTCCATGTATATACAGATGGCGGTGTAGATATTTCCATGTTTATAAAGATAGCGGTGTAGATATTTCCATATTTATACAGATAGCGGTGTAGGTATTTCCGTGTTTATACAGATAGCGGTGTAGATATTTCCTTGTTCACAGAGATAGAGGTGTAGGTATTTCCATATTTGCACAGATTGTGGTGTAGATACTTCCATCTTCACACAGATAGCGGTGTACATATTTGCATGTTTACACAGAGAGCTGTGTAGTTATTTCCATGTTTACACAGATAGTGTTGTAGATATTTCCATGTTGATAAAGATTGCGGCGTAGATATTTCCATGTTTATAAATATAGCGGTGTAGATAAATCCATGTTTATACAGAGAGCGGTGTAGACATTTCCATGTTTATACAGATAGTGGTGTGGCTATTTCCATTTTTATACAGGTAGTGATGTAGATATTTGCATGTTTATAGAGATGGCTCTGTAGATATTTCCGTGTTTATACAGATGGCAGTGTAGATATTTCCATGTTTGTAGAGATATTGGTGTAGATATTTCCATGTTTATACAGATGACTGTGTAGATACTTCCATGTTTACACAGATAGTGTTGTAGATATTTCCGTGCTTATAAAGATTGTGGTGTAGATATTTCCATGTTTATAAAGACATCGGTGCAGATATTTCCATATTTATACAGATAGCGGTGTAGATATTTCCATGTTTATACAGATAGCGGTGTATATATATCAATGTTTATACAGACCGTGGTGTAGATATTTCCATGTTTATACAGATAGTGGTGTAGGTATTTCCATGTTTATACAGATAGCGGTGTAGATATTTCCATTCTTACTGAGATAGATGTGTAGATATATCCACGTTTATACAGACCGTGGTGTAGATATTTCCATGTTTATACAGATAGTAGTGTAGGAATTTCCATGTTTATACAGATAGCGGTGTAGATATTTCCATTCTTACAGAGATAGAGGTGTAGATATTTCCATATTTGCACTGATTGCGGTGTAGATATTTCCATCTTCACACAGATAGCGGCGTACATATTTGCATGTGTACACAGACAGCTGTGCAGATATTTCCGTGTTGACACAGACAGTGTTGTAGATATTTCCATGTTTATAGAGATGGCTGTTTATATATTTCCATGTTTATAGAGATGGCAGTGTACATATTTCCATGTTTATACAGATAGTGTTGTAGTTATTTCCATGTTTATACAGATGACTGTGTATTTATTTCCAAGTTTATACAGATGGCGGTGTAGATATTTCCATGTTCATGCAGATAGCGGTGTAGATATTTCCATGTTTACACAGATAGCGGTGTAGGTATTTCCATGTTTATACAGATAGCAGTGTAGATATTTCCATGTTTATACCGATGACTGTGCAGGTACTTCCATGTTTATACAGATGGCGGTGTAGATATTTCCATGCTTATAGAGATATCCATGTAGATATTTCCATGTTTATACAGATAGCGGTGTAGACATTTCCATGCTTATGGAGATAGCGGTGTAGATATTTCCATATTTATACAGATAGCTGTGTAGATATTTCCATGTTTATACAGATGGCGGTGTAGATATTTCCATATTTGTGCAGATGGCGGTGTAGATATTTCCATGTTTATAAAGATAGCGGTGTAGATATTTCCATATTTATACAGATAGCGGTGCAAATATTTCCATGTTTATACAGATAGCGTTGTAGATATATACATGTTTATACAGATCACGGTGTAGATTTTGACATGTTTATACAGATAGTGGTGTAGATATTTCCATGTTTATACAGATAGCGGTGTCGATATTTCCATGTTTATGCAGATGGCGGTGAAGATATTTCCATGTTTATAGAGATGGCGGTGTAGATATTTCCATATTTATACTGCTCGCAGTGTAGTTATTTCCAGCTTTGTACAGATGGCAGTGTCGGTATTTCCATGACCATGCAGATAGCGGTGTAGATATTTCTATGTTTATACAGATAGCGGTGTAGATATTTCCATGTTTATAGAGATAGCAGTGTAGATATTTCCATGTTTATACAGATGACTGTGTAGATATTTCGATGTTTTTACAGATCGCAGTGTAAATATTTCCATGTTTATACAGATAGCGGTGTAGGTATATCCATGTTTATACAGATCGTGGTGTAGGTATTTTCATGTTTATACAGATAGTGGTGTAGATATTTCCATGTTTATACAGATAGCGGTGTAGATATTTCCATGTTTACAGAGATAGAGGTGTAGATATTTCCATGTTTCTACAGATAGCGGTGTAGATATTACCATGTTTACAGAGATAGAGGTGTAGATATGTCCATATTTGCACAGAATGCGATGTAGATATTTCCATGTTTATACAGATAGTGGTGTAGATATATCCATGTTTATACAGATAGTGGTGTAGATATTTCCTAGATATTTCCATGTTTATACTGATAGCGGTGTAGATATATCCATGTTTATACAGATAGTGGTGTAGATATATCCATGTTTATACAGATAGCGGTGTAGATATTTCCATGTTTACAGAGATAGAGGTGTAGATATTTCCATATTTGCACAGATTGCTGTGTAGATATTTCCATCTTCACACAGATAGCTGTGTACATATTTGCATGTTTACAGAGACAGCTGTGTAGATATTTCCATGTTGACACAGATTGTGTTGTAGATATTTCCATGTTTATACAGATTGCGGTGTAGATATTTCCATGTTTATTCAGATAGCGGTGTAGATAATACCATGTTCATAGAGATAGCGGTGTGGCTATTTGCATGTTTATACAGTTAGCGATGTAGATATTTCCATGTTTATAGAGATGACTGTGTAGATATATCCATGTTCATACAGATGGCAGTGTAGATATTTCCATCTTTACACAGATAGTGGTGTAGATATTTCCAAGTTTATACATATGAGTGTGTAGTTATTTCCATGTTTATACAGATGGCGGTGTAGAGATTTCCATGATTATAAACATAGCCATGCAGAGATTTCCATGTTTATACAGATAGCGGAGTAGACATTTCCATGTTTACAGAGATAGCGGTGTAGATATTTCCATATTTATACAGATAGCGGTGTAGATATTTCCATGTTTATACAGATGGTGGTGTAGATATTTCCATGTTTTTGCAGATGGCCATTTAGATATTTCCATGTTTATAGAGATGACAGAGTAAATATTTCTATGTTTATAGAGATAGCGGTGTAGATATTTCCATATTGATACTGCTCGCGTTGTTGTTATTTCCATCTTTATAAAGACGGCAGTATAGATATTTCCATATTGTTGCAGATAGCGGTGTAGATATTTCCATGTTTATGCAGATAGCAGTGTAGGTATTTTGATGTTTATAGAGACAGCGGTGTAGGTATTTCCATGTTTATACAGAGGACAGTGTAGATATTTCCATGTTTTTACAGATGGCAATGTAAATATTTCGATGTTTATACAGATAGTGGTGTCGCTGTTTCCATGTTTATAGAGATAGCGGTGTAGATATTTCCATGTTTATAGAAATGGCTGTGTAGATATTTCCATGTTTATACAGAAGGCAGAGTAGATATTTCCATGTTTATAGAGGTAGTGGTATAGATATTTCCATGTTTATACAGATGACTGTGTAGGTATTTCCATGTATATACAGATGGCTGTGTAGATATTTCCATGTTTATAAAGATATCGGTGTAGATATTTCCATATTTATTCAGATAGCAGTGTAGATATTTTCATGTTTATACAGATAGCGGTGTAGATATATCCATGTTTATAAAGATCGTGGTGTAGATATTTCCATGTTTATACAGATCGTGGTGTAGATATTTCCTTGTTTATACAGATAGCGGTGTAGATATTTCCATGTTTACAGAGATAGAGGTGAAGATATTTCCATATTTGTACAAATTGCGGTGTAGATATTTCCATCTTCACACTGATAGCGGTGTACATATTTGCATGTTTACACAGACAGCTGTGTAGATATTTCCATGTTGACACAGATAGTGTTGTAGATGTTTCCATGTTTATACAGATTGCGGTGTAGATATTTCCATGTTTATAAAGAGAGCGGTGTAGATATTTCCATGTTTATACAGATAGCGGTGTAGATATTTCTATGTTTACAGATAGCGGTGTGTCTATTTCCATGTATATACAGATAGCGATGTAGACATTTCCATGTTTATAGAGATGGGTGTGTAGATATTTCCATATTTATACAGAGAGCAGTGTAGATATTTCCATGTTTATACAGATGGCGTTGTAGCTATTTCCATGTTTATGCAGTTGGCGGTGTAGAAATTTCCATGTTCATAGAGATGGCAGAGTAGACATTTCTATGTTTATAGAAATAGCGGTGTAGATACGTCAATAATTATACTGCTCACAGTATAGATATTTCCATGTTTATACAGATGGCAGTGTAGTTATTTCCATGTTCATGCAGATAGCAGTGTAGATATTTCCATGTTTATACAGATAGCGGTGTAGGAATTTGCATGTTTATAGAGATAGCGGTGTAGATATTTCCATGTTCATACAGATGAGTGTGTAGATATTTCCATGTTTTTACAGATGGCGGTGTAGATATTTCCATGTTTATACAGGTAGCGGTGTGGCTTTTTCCATGTTTATAGAGATAGCGGTGTAGATATTTCCATGTTTATGGAGATGGCTGTGTAGATATTTCCATGTTTATACAGATGGCAGTGTAGATATTTCCATGTTTATACAGATAGTGGTATTGATATTTCCATGTTTATAGAGATGACTGTGTAGGTATTTCCATGTATATACAGATGGCGGTGTAGATATTTCCATGTTTATAAAGATAGCGGTGTAGATATTTCCATATTTATACAGATAGCGGTGTAGATATTTCCATGTTGATTCAGATAGCGTTGTAGATATATCCATGTTGATACAGATCGCGGTGTAGATATTTCCATGTTTGTACAGATAGTGGTGTAGATATTTCCATGTTTATACAGATAGCGGTGTAGATATTTCCATGTTTACAGAGATAGAGGTGTAGGTATTTCCATATTTGCACAGATTTCGGTGTAGATATTACCATCTTCACACAGATAGCGGTGTACATATTTGCATGTTTACACAGACAGCTGTGTAGATATTTCCATGTTGACACAGATAGTGTTGTAGGTATTTCCATGTTTATACAGATTGCGGTGTAGATATATCCATGTTTATACAGAGAGCAGTATTGATATTTCCATGTTTATACAGATAGCGGTGTGGCTATTTCCATGTTTATACAGATAGCGATGTAGATACTTCCATGTTTATAGAGATGGCTGTGTAGATATTTCCATGTTTATAAAGATGGCAGTGTCGATATTTCCATGTTTTTACAGATAGTGGTGTAGATATTTCCATGTTTATAGAGATGACTGTGTAGTTATTTCCATGTTTATACAGATGGCTGTGTATATATTTCCATGTTTATAAAGATAGCCATATAGGTATTTCCATGTTTAAACAGATAGCGGTGAAGGCATTTCCATGTTTATAGAGATAGCTGTGTAGATATTTCCATATTTATACAGATAGCAGTGTGGATATTTCCATGTTTAGACAGATGGCGGTGTAGATATTTCCATGTTCATGCAGATAGCCGTGTAGATATTTCCATGTTTATACAGATAGCGGTGTAGATATTTCCATGTTTAAAGTGATTGCGGTGTAGATATTTCTAACTTTATACAGAAGACTGTGTAGATAATTCCATGTTTTTACAGATGGCGGTGTAGATATTTCCATGTTTATAGTGGTAGCGGTGTGGCTATTTCCATGTTTATAGAGATAGCGGTGTAGATATTTCCATGTTGGTACAGATGGCTGTGTAGGTATTTCCATGTTTATACAGATAGCGGTGTAGATATTTCCATGTTTACAGAGATAGAGGTGTAGGTATTTCCATATTTGCACAGATTGCACTGTAGATATTTCCATCTTCACACAGATAGCGGTGTACATATTTGCAGGTTTACACAGACAGCTCTGTAGATATTTCCATGATGACACAGATAGTGTTGTAGATATTTCCATGTTTGTACAGATAGTGGTGTAGATATTTGTATGTTTATAAAGATAGCGTTGTAGATATTTCCATGTTTATACAGATAGCGGTGTAGATATTTCCATGTTTATACAGATAGCGGTGTGGCTATTTCCATGTTTATACAGATAGCGTTGTAGATATTTCCATGTTTATAGAGATGGCTGTGTAGATATTTCCATGTTTATACAGATGGCGGTGTCGATATTTCCATGTTTTAACAGATAGTGGTGTAGATATTTCCATGTTTATACAGATGACTGTGTAGTTATTTCCATGTTTATACAGATGGCGGTGTAGATATTTCCATGTTTGTAGAGAAAGCCACGTAGATATTTCCATGTTTATACACATAGCGGTGTAGACATTTCCATGTTTATAGAGATAGCTGTGTAGATATTTCCGTATTTATACAACTAGCGGTGTGGATATTTCCATGTTTATACAGATGGCGGTGTAGAAATTTCCATGTTTATAGAGTTGGAATAGTAGAAATTTCTATGTTTATAGAGATAGAGGTGTAGATACTTCCATATTTATACTGCTCGCGGTGTAGATATTTCCATCTTTATACAGGTGGCAGTGTAGTTATTTCCTTGTCCATGAAGTTAGCGGTGTAGATATTTCCATGTTTATGCAATTAGCGGTGTAGGTATTTCCATGTTTATAGAGATGGTTGTGTAGGTATTTCCAAGTTCATACAGATGACTGTGTAGATATTTCCATGTTTTTACAGATATCGGTGTAGATATTTCCATGTTTATACAGGTAGCGGTGTGGCTCTTTCCATGTTTATAGAGATAGCGGTGTAGACATTTCCATGTTTCTACAGATGCCTGTGTAGATATTTCCATGTGTAGACAGATGGCGGTGTAGATATTTTCATGTTTATAGAGATGGTGGTGTAGATATTTCCATGTTTATACAGATGACTGTGTAGATATTTTCATGTTTATAAAGATGACGGTGTTGATATTTCCATGTTTATAGAGATAGCAGTGTAGTTATTTCCATGTTTATAAAGATAGCGGTGTAGATATTTCCATGTTTATACAGATCGCGGTGTAGATATTTCTGTCTTTGTACAGATAGCGGTGTAGATATTTCCATCGTCATACAGATTGCGGTGTACATATTTCCATGTTAACACAGATAGTGGTGTAGTTATTTCCATGTTTATACAGATAGCGGTCTTGATATTTCCATGTTTGTTGGGATAGCGGTGTAGATATTTCCAGGTGCATAAAGATAGAATTTTAGATATTTCCATGTTAATACAGATAGCGGTGTTGATATTTCCATGCTTATACAGATGGCTGTATAGATATTTCCATGCTGATATGGAATGTGGTGTAGATATTTCCATGTTTATACAGGTGACTGTGTAGGAATTTCCATGTTTATATAGATGGCGGTGTAGATATTTGCATGTTTACAGAGATAGTGGCGTAGATATTTCTATGTTTATACAGATAGCGGTGCAGATATTTCCATGTTTATGGAGATAGCGGTGTAGATATTTCCAAATTTATACAGATAGCAGTGTAGATACTTCCATGTTTATACAGTTAGCGGTGTAGGTATTTCCATGGTTATAGAGATAGTGTTGTAGATATTTCCATGTTTATAGAGATCATAGTGTAGATATTTCAATGATTATACAGATGGCGGTGTAGTTATTTCCATGATTATAGAGAAGGCAGTGTAGATATTTCCATGTTTATAGAGATGGCGGTGTGGAAATTTCCATCTTTATACAGAAAGCGGTGTAGATATTTCCATGTTTATAGGGATAGCGGTGTAGATATTTCCATGTTTGTTTACAGAGATAGACGTGTAGATATTTCCATATTTGCAAAGATTGCGGTGTAGATATTTCCATTTTCACACAGATAGCGGTGTACATATTTGCATGTTTACAGAGACAGCTGTGTAGATATTTCCATGTTGACACAGATACTGTTGTAGATATTTCCATGTTTATACAGATCGCGGTGTAGATATTTCCATGTTTATAAAGATAGCGGTGTAGATATTTCCATGTTTATATAGATAGCGGTGTAGATATTACCATGTTTATACAGATAACGATGTGGGTATTTCCATGTTTATACAGATAGCGATGTAGATGTTTCCATGTTTGTAGAGTTGACTGTGTAGATATTTCCATGTTTATACACATGGCAGTATAGATATTTCCATGTATACACAGACAGTGGTGTAGATATTTCCATGTTTATACAGATGACTGTGTAGTTATTTCCATGTTTATACAGACGGTGGTGTAGATATTTCCATGTTTATAGAGATAGCCATGTAGATATTTCCATGTTTATACTGATAGCGGTGTAGGCATTTCTATGTTTACAGAGATAGCGTTGTAGATATTTCCATATTTATACAGATAGCGGTGTATATAATTCTATCTTTATACAGATGGTGGTGTAGATATTTCCATGTTTATACAGATGGCCGTGTAGATATTTCCATGTTTATAGAGATGGCGGTGTAGATATTTCTATGTTTATGGAGATAGCGGTGTAGATATTTCCATATTTATACTGCTCGTGGTGTAGATATTTCCATCTTTATACAGATGGCAGTGTAGATATTTCCATGTTCTTGCAGATAGCGGCGTAGATATTTCCATGTTTACACAGAAAGCGGTGTAGTTATTTCAATGTGTATAGAGATAGCGGTGTAGACATTTCCATGTTTATACAGAGGACTGTGTAGATATTTCCATGTTTTTACAGATGTCAGTGTAAATATTTCCATGTTTATACAGATAGAGGTGTGGCTATTTCCATGTTTATAGAGATAGCGGTGTAGATATTTCCATGTTTATAGAGATAGCCATGTAGATATTTCCATGTTCATACAGATAGCGGTGTAGACATTTCCGTGTTTATAGACATAGCGGTGTAGGTATTTCCATGTTTATTCTGATGACTGTGTAGGTATATCTATGTTTTTACAGATGGCGGGGTAGATATTTCCATGTTTATACAGATAGCGGTGTGGCTATTTCCATGTTGATAGAGATAGGTGTGTAAATATTTCCATGTTTATAGAGATGGTTGTCTAGATATTTCCATGTTTATACAGATGGCAGTGTAGATATTTTCATGTTTATACAGATAGTGGTATAGATATTTGCATGTTTATACAGATGACTGTGTAGGTATTTCCATGTATATACAGATGGCAGTGTAGATATTTCCATGTTCATAAAGATAGCGGTGTAGATATTTCCAGATTTATACAGATAGCGGTGTAGATATTTCCCTGTTTATACAGATAGCGGTGTAGATATATCCATGTTTATACAGATCGTGGTGTAGATATTTCCATGATTATACAGATATTGGTGTAGATATTTCCCTGTTTATACATATAGCGGTGTAGACATTTCCATGTTTACAGAGATAGCGGTGTAGATATTTCCATCTTCACGCAGATAGCGGTGTACATATTTGCATGTTTACACAGACAGATGTGTAGATACTTCCATGTTGACACAGATACTGTTTTAGATATTTCCATGATTATATAGATTGCGGTGTAGTTATTTCCATGTTTATAAACATAGCGGTGTAGATATTTCCATGTTTATACAGTTATCGGTGTAGATATTTCCATGTTTATACAGATAGCGGTGTGGCTATTTCCATGTTTATACAGATAGCGGTGTAGACATTTCCATGTTTACAGAGATAGCGGTTTAGATATTTCCATATTTATACAGATAGCGGTGTACATACTTCTATGTTTATACAGATGGTGGTGTAGATATTTCCATGTTTATGCAGATGGCCGTGTAGATATTTTCATGTGTATAGAGATGGCGGTGAAGATATTTCTATGTTTATAGAGATAGCGGTGTAGATATTTCCTTGTTTATACTGCTCACGGTGTAGATATTTCCATATTTATACAGAGGGCAGTGTAGATATTTCCATGTTCTTGCAGATAGCGGTGTAGATATTTCCATGCTTATACAGATAGTGGTGTAGGTATTTCCATCTTTATAGAGATAGCGGTGTAGATATTTCCATACTTATACTGCTCGTGGTGTAGATATTTCCATCTTTATACAGATGACAATGTAGTTATTTCCATGTTCATGCAGATAGTGGTGTAGATATTTCCATGTTTATACAGATAGCAGTGTAGGTTTTCCATGTTTATAGAGATAGCGGTGTAGATATTTCCATGTTTATACAGATGACTGTGTAGATATTTCCATGTTTTTAGAGATGGTGGTGTAGATATTTCCATGTTTATACAGGTAGCGGTGTGGCTATTTCCATGTTTATAGAGATAGCGGTGTAGATCTTTCCATGTGTATACAGATGGCTGTGTAGATATTTCCATGTTTATACAGATGGCAGTGTAGATATTTCCATGTTTATACAGATAGTGGTATAGATATTTCCATGTTTATACAGATGACTGTGTAAGTATTTCCATGTATATACAGAGAGCGGTGTAGATATTTCCCTGTTTATAAAGATAGCGGTGTAGATTTTTCCATATTTATACAGATAGCGGTGTAGATATTTCCATGTTTATACAGATCGCGGTGTAGATATTTCCATGTTTATACAGATAGTGGGGTAGATATTTTCATGTTTATACAGATAGTGGTGTAGATATTTCCATGTTTACAGAGATAGAGGTGTAGGTATTTCCATATTTGCGCAGATTGCGGGGTAGATATTTCCATCTTCACACAGAGAGCGGTGTACATATTTGCATGTTTACAGAGACAGCTGTGTAGATATTTCCATATTTACACAGATAGTGTTGTAGATATTTCCATGTTTATTCAGATTGCGGTGTAGATATTTCCATGTTTATAAAGATAGCGGTGTAGATATTTCCATGTTTATACAGATAGCGGTGTAGATATTTCCATGTTTATACAGATAGCAGTGTGGCTATTTCCATGTTTATACAGAGAGCGATGTAGTTATTTGCATGTTTATAGAGATGGCTGTGTAGACATTTCCATGTTTATACAGATGGCAGTGTAGGTAATTTCATGTTTATAGAGATAGTGGTGTAGATATTTCTATGTTTATACAGATGACTGTGAAGTTATTTCCATGTTTATACACATGGTAGTGTAGATATTTCCATGTTTATAGAGATAGCCATGTAGATATTTCCATGTTTATACAGATAGCGGTGTAGACATTTCCATGTTTACAGAGATAGCGTTGTAGATATTTGCATATTTATACAGATAGCGGTGTAGATATTTCCATGTTTGTAGAGATGGCGGTGTAGATATTTCCATGTTTATGCAGATGGCCGTGTAGATATTTCCATGTTTATAGAGATGGCAGTATAGATATTTCTATGTTTACAGAGATAGCGGTGTAGATATTTCCATATTTATACTGCTCACGGTGTAGATATTTCCATATTTATACAGAGGGCAGTGTAGATATTTCCATGTTCTTGCAGATAGCGGTGTAGATATTTCCATGCTTATATAGATAGTGGTGTAGGTATTTCCATCTTTATAGAGATAGCGGTGTAGATATTTCCATACTTATACTGCTCGTGGAGTAGATATTTCCATCTTTATACAGATGACAGTGTAGTTATTTCCATGTTCATGCAGATAGTGGTGTAGATATTTCCATGTTTATACAGATAGCAGTGTAGGTTTTCCATGTTTATAGAGATAGCGGTGTAGATATTTCCATGTTTATACAGATGACTGTGTAGATATTTCCATGTTTTTAGAGATGGTGGTGTAGATATTTCCATGTTTATACAGGTAGCGGTGTGGCTATTTCCATGTTTATAGAGATAGCGGTGTAGATCTTTCCATGTTTATACAGATGGCTGTGTAGATATTTCCATGTTTATACAGATGGCAGTGTAGATATTTCCATGTTTATACAGATAGTGGTATAGATATTTCCATGTTTATACAGATGACTGTGTAAGTATTTCCATGTATATACAGAGAGCGGTGTAGATATTTCCCTGTTTATAAACATAGCGGTGTAGATTTTTCCATATTTATACAGATAGCGGTGTAGATATTTCCAAGTTTATACAGATCGCGGTGTAGATATTTCCATGTTTATACAGATAGTGGTGTAGATATTTTCATGTTTATACAGATAGTGGTGTAGATATTTCCATGTTTACAGAGATAGACGTGTAGGTATTTTCATATTTGCGCAGATTGCGGGGTAGATATTTCCATCTTCACACAGAGAGCGGTGTACATATTTGCATGTTTACAGAGACAGCTGTGTAGATATTTCCATATTTACACAGATAGTGTTGCAGATATTTCCATGTTTATTCAGATTGCGGTGTAGATATTTCCATGTTTATAAAGATAGCGGTGTAGATATTTCCATGTTTATACAGATAGCGGTGTAGATATTTCCATGTTTATACAGATAGCGGTGTGGCTATTTCCATGTTTATACAGAGAGCGATGTAGATATTTGCATGTTTATAGAGATGGCTGTGTAGACATTTCCATGTTTATACAGATGGCAGTGTAGGTAATTTCATGTTTATAGAGATAGTGGTGTAGATATTTCCATGTTTATACAGATGACTGTGAAGTTATTTCCATGTTTATACACATGGTAGTGTAGATATTTCCATGTTTATAGAGATAGCCATGTAGATATTTCCATGTTTATACAGATAGCGGTGTAGACATTTCCATGTTTACAGAGATAGCGTTGTAGATATTTGCATATTTATACAGATAGCGGTGTAGATATTTCCATGTTTGTAGAGATGGCGGTGTAGATATTTCCATGTTTATGCAGATGGCCGTGTAGATATTTCCATGTTTATAGAGATGGCAGTATAGATATTTCTGTTTACAGAGATAGCGGTGTAGATATTTCCATATTTATACTGTTCACGGTGTAGATATTTCCATATTTATACAGAGGGCAGTGTAGGTATTTCCATGTTCTTGCAGATAGCGGTGTAGATATTTCCATGCTTATACAGATAGTGGTGTAGGTATTTCCATCTTTATAGAGATAGCGGTGTAGATATTTCCATGTTTATACATAGGGCTGTGTAGATATTTCCATGTTTTTACAGATGTCAGTGTAAATATTTCCAGGTATATACAGATAGCGGTGTGGCTATTTCCATGTTTATAGAGATAGCGGTGTAGATATTTCCATGTTTATAGAGATGGCTGTGTATATATTTCCATGTTTATACAGATGGCAGCGTAGATATTTCCATGTTTATACAGATGACTGTGTAGTTATTTCCATGTATATACTGATGGCGGTGTAGATATTTCCATGTTTATAAAGATAGCGGTGTAGATATTTCCATATTTATACAGAGAGCGGTGTAGATAATTTCATGTTTATACAGATAGCGGTGTAGATATATCCATGTTTATACAGATCGTGGTGTAGATATTTCCATGTTTATACAGATAGTGGTGTAGTTATTTCCATGTTTAAACAGAGAGCGGTGTAGATATTTCCATGTTTACAGAGATAGAGGTGTAGATATTTCCATATTGGCACAGATTGCGGTGTAGATATTTCCATCTTCACACAGATAGCGGTGTACATATTTGCACGTTTTCACAGACAGCTGTGTATATATTTCCATGTTGACACAGATAACGTGGTAGATATTTCCATGTTTATACAGATTGTTGTGTAGATATTTCCATGATTACAAAGATAGCAGTGTAGATATTTCCATGTTTATACAGATAGCGTTGTAGATATTTCCATGTTTATAGAGATGGCTGTGTAGATATTTCCATGTTTATACAGATCGCAGTGTAGATATTTCCATGTTTATACAGGTAGTGGTGTAGATATTTCCATGTTTATGCAGATGACTGTGTAGTTATTTCCATGTTTATACAGATGTTGGTGTAGATATTTCCATGTTTATAGAGATAGCCATGTAGATATTTCCATGTTTATACAGATAGCGGTGTAGACATTTCCATGTTTATAGAGATCGTTGTGTAGATATTTGCATATTTATACAGATTGCGGTGTAGATATTTCCATGTTTATACAGATGGCGGTGTAGATATTTCCATGTTTATGCAGATGGCGGTGTAGATATTTCCATGTTTATAGAGATGGCAGTGTAGATATTTCTATGTTTATAGAGATACCGGTGTAGATATATACATATTTATACTGCTCGCGGTGTAGATATTTCCATCCTTATACAGATGGCAGTGTAGGTATTTCCATGTTCATGCAGACCACGGTGTAGATATTTCCATGTTTATACAGATTAGCGGTATAGATATTTCCATGTTTATAGAGATAGCGGTGCAGATATTTCCATGTTAATACAGATGACTGTGTAGATATTTCCATGTTTTTACAAATGGCGGTGTAGATATTTCCATGTTTATACTGATAGCGATGTGGCTATTTCCAGGTTTATAGAGATAGCGGTGTAGATATTTCCATGTTTATAGAGATGGCTGTGTAGATATTTCCATGTTTGTACAGATGGCAGTGTAGATATTTCCATGTTTATACAGATACTGGTATAGATATTTCCATGTTTATACAGATGGCAGTGTAGATATTTCCACGTTTTTACAGATAGCGGTGTAGATATTTCCATCTTTATACAGCTGACTGCGTAGTTATTTCCATGTTTTTACAGATGGCGGTGTAGATATTTCCATGTTTATAGAGATAGCCATGTAGATATTTCCATGTTTATACAGATGGCAGTGTAGATATTTCCATGTTTATACAGATGACTGTGTAGGCATTTCCATGTTCTTGCAGATAGCGGTGTAGGTATTTCCATATTTATACAGATAATGGTGTAGGTATTTCCATGTTCATAGAGAGAGTGGTGTAGATATTTCCATGTTCATACAGAGGACGGTGTAGATATTTCAATGTTTTTACAGATGGCAGTGTAAATATTTCCACGTTTATACAGATAGCAATGTGGTTATTTCCATGTTTATAGAGATAGCGGGTTTGATATTTCCATGTTTATAGAGATGGCTGCGTAGATATTTCCATGTTAATACAGATGGCAGTGTAGATATTTCCATGTTTATACTGATGACTGTGTAGGTATTTCCATGTATATATATATGGAGGTGTAGATATTTCCATGTTTATAAAGATAGCGGTGTAGATATTTCCAGATTTATACAGATAGTGGTGTAGATATTTCCATGTTTATACAGATAGTGGTGTAGATATATCCATGTTTATACAGATCGTGGTGTAGATATTTCCATGATTATACAGATAGTGATGCAGATATTTCCATGTTTATAGAGATGGCTGTGTAGATATTTCCATGTTTATACAGATGGCAGTGTAGATATTTCCAGGTTTTTACAGATAGTGCTGTAGATGTTTCAATTTTTATACAGCTTACTGCGCAGTTATTTCCATGTTTTTATAGATGGCGGTGTAGATATTTCCATGTTTATAGAGATAGCCATGTAGATATTTCCATGTTTATACAGATGGCAGTGTAGATATTTCCATGTTTTTACAGATAGCGGTGTACATATTTCCATCTTTATACAGCTGACTGTGTAGTTATTTCCATGTTTATACAGATGGCGGTGTAGATATTTCCATGTTTATGCAGATTGCGGTGTAGATATTTCCATGTTTATAGTTATGACAGTGTAGATGTTTCTATGTTTATAGAGATAGCGGTGTAGATACTTCCATACATATACTGCTCGCGGTGTAGATATTTCCATATTTATACAGATGGCAGTGTAGTTATTTCCATGTTCATGCAGATAGCGTTGTAGATATTTCCATGTTTATACAGGTAGCGGTGTGGCTATTTCCATGTTTATAGAGATAGCGGTGTAGATATTTCCATGTTTATAGAGATGGCTGTGTAGATATTTCCATGTTTATACAGAAGGCAGTGTAGATATTTCCATGTTTATACAGATAGTGATGTAGATGTTTCCATGTTTATACAGATGACTGTGTAGGTATTTCCATGTTCTTGCAGATAGCGGTGTAGGTATTTCCATGTTTATACAGATAGTGGTGTAGGTATTCCCATGTTTACAGAGATAGTGGTGTAGATATTTCCATGTTCATACAGAGGACGGTGTAGATATTTCAATGTTTTTACAGATGGCAGTGTAAATATTTCCATGTTTATACAGATAGCGATGTGGTTATTTCCATGTGTATAGAGATAGCGGCGTAGATATTTCCATGTTTATAGAGATGGCTGCGTAGATATTTCCATGTTAATACAGATGGCAGTGTAGATATTTCCATGTTTATACAGATAGTGGTGTAGATATATCCATGTTTATACAGATCGTGGTGTAGATATTTCCATGATTATACAGATAGTGGTGTAGATATTTCCATGTTTTACAGATAGCGGTGTAGGTATTTGCATGTTTACAGAGATACAGGTGCAGATATTTCCATATTTTCACAGATTGCGGTGCAGACATTTCCATCTTCAAAGAGATAGCGGTGAACATATTTCAGTGTTTACAACGACAGCTGTGTAGATATTTCCATGTTGACACAGATAGTGTTGTAGATATTTCCATGTTTATGCAGATTGCGGTGTAGATATTTCCATGTTTATACAGATAGCGGTGTAGATATTTCCATGTTAATACAGATGGCTGTGCAGATATTTCCATGTTTATAAAGATAGCGGTGTAGATATTTGCATATTTATACAGAGAGAAGTGTAGATATTACCATGTTTATACAGATAGCGGTGTAGATATATCCATGTTTATGCAGATCGTGGTGTAGATATTTCCATGTTTATACAGATCGTGGTGTAGATATTTCCTTGTTTATACAGATAGCGGTGTAGATATTTCCATGTTTACAGAGATAGAGGTGAAGATATTTCCATATTTGCACAAATTGCGGTGTAGATATTTCCATTTTCACACAGATAGCGGTGTACATATTTGCATGTTTACACAGACAGCTGTGTAGATATTTCCATGTTGACACAGATAGTGTTGTAGATATTTCCATGTTTATACAGATTGCGGTGTAGATATTTCCATGTTTATAGAGATAGCAGTGTAGATATTTCCATGTTTATACAGATAGCGTTGTGGCTATTTCCACGTTTATACAGATAACGATGTAGACATTTCCATGTTTATAGAGATGGGTGTGTAGATATTTCCATATTTATACAGATAGCAGTGTAGATATTTTCATGTTTATACAGATGGTGTTGTAGATATTTCCATGTTTATGCAGATGGCAGTGTAGAAATTTCCATGTTTATAGAGATGGCAGATTAGACATTTCTATGTTTATAGAAATAGCGGTGTGGATACTTCCATACTTATACTGCTCGCAGTGTAGATATTTCCATCTTTATACAGATGGCAGTGTAGTTATTTCCATGTTCATGCAGATAGCAGTGTAGATATTTCCATGTTTATACAGATAGCGGTGTAGATATTACCATGTTTATAGAGATAGCGTTGTAGATATTTCCATGTTCATACAGATGACTGTGTAGATATTTCCATGTTTCCACAGAGAGCGGTGTAGATATTTCCATGTTTATACAGATAGCGGTGTGGCTATTTCCATGTTTATACAGATAGCGATGTAGATATTTCCATGTTTATACAGATGGCTGTGTAGACATTTCCATGTTTATAAAGATGGCAGTGTCCATATTTCCATGATTTTACAGATAGTGGTGTAGGTATTTCCATGTTTATACAGATGACTGTGTAGTTATTTCCATGTTTATACAGATGGCGGTGTATATATTTCCATGTATATAGAGATAGCCATGTAGATATTTCCATGTTTATGCAGATAGCGGTGTAGACATTTCCATGTTTATATAGATGGCGGTGTAGATATTTCCATGTTTATGCAGATGACGGTGTAGATATTTCCATGTTTATATAGACGGCAGAGTAGATATTTCTTTGTTTATAGAGATAGCGGTGTAGATACTTCCATACTTATATGGCTCCCGGTGTAGGTATTTCCATCTTTGTCCAGATGGAACTGTAGTTATTTCCATGTTCATGCAGATAGCGGTGTAGATATATCCATGTTTATACAGATAGCGGTGTAGGTATTTCCATGTTTATAGAGATGGCTGTGTGGATATTTCCATGTTTATACAGAAGGCAGAGTAGATATTACCATGTTTATTGAGATAGTGGTATAGATATTTCCATGTTTATACAGATGACTGTGTAGGTATTTCCATGTATATACAGATGGCTGTGTAGATATTTACATGTTTATAAAGATAGCGGTGTAGATATTTCCATATTTATACAGATAGCGGTGTGGATATTTCCATGTTTATACAGATAGCGGTGTAGATAGATCCATGTTTATACAGATCGTGGTGTAGATATTTCCATGTTTATACAGATCGTGGTGTAGATATTTCCTTGTTTATACAGATAGCGATGTAGATATTTCCATGTTTATAGGGATGTGTGTGTAGATATTTCCATGTTTATACGGATGTCAGTGTAGATATTTCCATGTTTATACAGATAGCGGTGTAGGTATTTCGATGTTTATAGAGATAGCGGTGTAGATATTTCCATGATTATACAGAGGAATTTGGAGATATTTCCATGTTTTTACAGATGGCAATGTAAATATTTCGATGTTTATACAGATAGTGGTGTCGCTGTTTCCTTGTTTATAGAGATAGCGGTGTAGATATTTCCATGTTTATAGAGATGGCTGTGTAGATATTTCCATGTTTATACAGAAGGCAGAGTAGATATTTCCATGTTTATAGAGATAGTGGTATAGATATTTCCATTTTTATACAGATGACTGTGTAGGTATTTCCATGTATATACAGATGGCTGTGTAGATATTTCCATGTTTATAACGATAGCGGTGTAGATATTTCCATATTTATTCAGATAGCGGTGTAGATATTTTCATGTTTGTACAGATAGTGGTGTAGATATATCCATGTTTATAAAGATCGTGGTGTAGATATTTCCATGTTTATAGAGATCGTGGTGTAGATATTTCCTTGTTTATACAGATAGCGGTGTAGATATTTCCATGTTTACAGAGATAGAGGTGAAGATATTCCCATATTTGTACAAATTGCGGTGTAGTTATTTCCATCTTCACACTGATAGCGGTGTACATATTTGCATGTTTACACAGACAGCTGTGTAGATATTTCCATGTTGACACAGATAGTGTTGTAGATGTTTCCATGTTTATACAGATTGCGGTGTATATATTTCCATGTGTATAAAGAGAGCAGTGTAGATATTTCCGTGTTTATACGGATAGCGGTGTAGATATTTCCTTGTTTATACAGATAGCGGTGTGGCTATTTCCATGTATATACAGATAGCTATGTAGACATTTCCATGTTTATAGAGATGGGTGTGTAGATATTTCCATATTTATACAGAGAGAAGTGTAGATATTTCCATGTTTATACAGATGGCGGTGTAGATATTTCCATATTTGCAATTGTTGCGGTGTAGATATTTCCATCTTCACACAGATAGCGGTGTACATATTTGCATGTTTACAGAGACAGCTCTGTATATATTTCCATGATGACACAGATAGTGTTGTAGATATTTCCATGTTTGTACAGATAGTGGTGTAGATATTTCCATGTTTATAAAGATAGCGTAGTAGATATTTCCATGTTTATACAGATAGCGGTGTAGATATTTCCATGTTTATACAGATAGCGGTGTGGCTATTTCCATGTTTATGCAGATTGCATTGTAGATATTTCCCTGTTCATAGAGATGGCTGTGTAGATATTTCCATGTTTATACAGATGGCGGTGTCGATATTTCCATGTTTTTACAGATAGTGGTGTAGATATTTCCATGTTTATACAGATGACTGTGTAGTTATTTCCATGTTTATACAGATGGTGGTGTAGATATTTCCATGTTTATAGAGAAAGCCATGTAGATATTTCCATGTTTATACACATAGCGGTGTAGACGTTTCCATGTTTATAGAGATAGCTGTGTAGATATTTCCGTATTTATACAGTTAGGGGTGTGGATATTTCCATGTTTATACAGATGGCGGTGTAGATATTTCCATGTTTATGCAGATGGCGGTGTAGAAATTTCCATGTTTATAGAGATGGAAGAGTAGAAATTTCTATGTTTATAGAGATAGCGGTGTAGATACTTCCATATTTATACTGCTCGCGTTGTAGATATTTCCATCTTTATACAGATGGCAGTGTAGTTATTTCCATGTCCATGCAGTTAGCGGTGTAGATATTTCCATGTTGATACAATTAGCGGTGTAGGTATTTCCATGTTTATAGAGATGGTGGTGTAGATATTTCCAAGTTTATACAGATGACTGTGTAGATATTTCCATGTTTTTACAGATGGCGGTGTAGATATTTCCATGTTTATACAGGTAGCGGTTTGGCTCTTTCCATGTTTATAGAGATAGCGGTGTAGATATTTCCATGTTTATGGAGATGGCTGTGTAGATATTTCCACGTTTATACAGATGGCAGTGTAGATATTTCCATGTTTATACAGATAGTGGTATAGATATTTCCATGTTTATAGAGATGACTGTGTAGGTATTTCCATGTCTATACAGATGGCGGTGTAGATATTTCCATGTTTATAAAGATAGCGGTGTAGATATTTCCATATTTATACAGATAGCGGTGTAGATATTTCCCTGTTGATTCAGATAGCGTTGTAGATATATCCATGTTGATACAGATCGCGGTGTAGATATTTCCATGTTTATACAGATAGTGGTGTAGATATTTCCATGTTTATACAGATAGCGGTGAAGATATTTCCATGTTTACAGAGATAGAGGTGTAGGTATTTCCATATTTGCACAGATTTCGGTGTAGATATTTCCATCTTCACACAGATAGCGGTGTACATATTTGCATGTTTACACAGACAGCTGTGTAGATATTTCCATGTTGACAGAGATAGTGTTGTAGATATTTCCATGTTTATACAGATTGCGGTGTAGATACATCCATGTTTATACAGAGAGCAGTATTGATATTTCCATGTTTATACAGATAGCGGTGTGGCTATTTCCATGTTTATACAGATAGCGATGTAGATACTTCCATGTTTATAGGGATGGCTGTGTAGGTATTTCCATGTTTATAAAGATGGCAGTGTCGATATTTCCAAGTTTTTACAGATAGTGGTGTAGATATTTCCATGTTAAAACAGATCGTGGTGTAGATATTTCCATCTTTCTACAGATGGCAGTGTAGATATTTCCATGTTTATAGAGATAGTGGTTTAGATATTTCCTTGTTGATACACATAGCGCTGTAGATATTTCCATGTTTATACAGATAGCTGTGTAGATATTTCCATATTTGTACAGATCGCCGTGTAGATATTTCCATCTTTCTACAGAGGGCAGTGTAGATATTTCCATGTTTACACAGATGGAGGTGTAGATATTTCCATGTTTATAGAGATGGTGTATATATTTCCATGTTTATAGATATAGCGGTGTAGATATTTTCATGTTTATAGAGATAGCGGTGTAGGTATTTCCATGTTTATAGGGATAGCGTTGTAGATATTTCCATGTTGATACAGATAGCAGTGTAGATATTTCCATGCGTATACGGATAGCAGTGTTGGTATTTCCATGTTTATACAGATAGCGGTGTAGGTAATTCCATGTGTATACAGCTCGCGGAGTAGATATTTGTGTCTTTATAGAGATGGCAGTGTAGATACTTCCATGTTTATATATATGGCATTGTAGATATTTCCATGTTTATACAGATAGCGGTGGAGTTATATCCATGTTTATAGAGATCGTGGTGTAAATATTTCCATGTTTATACATGTGGAGGTGTAGATATTTCCATGTTTATACAGATGGCTTTGGTGATACTTCCATGTTTATACAGATGGCGGTGTAGATATTTCCATGTTTACAAAGATAGCGTTGTAGGTATTTCCATCTTTACAGAGATAGCGGTGTAGATATTTCCATCTTCACACAGTTAGCCGTGTAGATATTTCAATGTTTTTACAGAGAGCGGTGTAGATATTTCCATGTTTGTACTCATGGCGATGTAGATATTTTCATGTTTATACAGATGGCGGTGTAGATATTTCCATGTTTATACAGATTGCGGTGTAGATATTTCCATGTTTATACAGATAGCGGTGTAGATATTTTCATGTTTATAGAGATAGCGGTGTATTTCCATGTATATAGAGATAGCAGTGTAGATGTTTCCAAATTTGTACAGATAGCATTGCTGGTATTTCCATGTTTATACAGATAGCGGTATAGATATCTCCATGTTTATACATGTCAAGGTGTAGATATATGCATCTTTATACAGATGGCAGTGTAGATATTTCCATGTGTATACAGATGGCAGTGTAGATATTTCCGTGTTTATTCAGTTGGTGTTGTACATATTTCCATGTTCATACAGATAACTGTGTAGATATTTCCATGTTTATACAGATGACGGAGTAGATATTTCCATGTTTATACTGATGGCAGTGTAGATACTTCCATGTTTATACAGATGGTGGTGTAGATATTTCCGTGTTTATACAGATGACTGTGGAGATATTTCCATGTTTATAGAGATAGCGGTGTAAGTATTTCCATGTTGATAGACATAGCGGTGTATACTTTTCCATGTTTATACAGACCGTGGTGTAGTATTTCCATGTTTATACAGATAGCACTGTAGATAGTTCCATGTTTATGGAGATGGCGGTGTAGATATTTCCATGTTTGAAGAGATGGCTGTGGAGAAATTTCCATCTTTATACAGAAAGCGGTGTAGATATTTCTATGTTTATAGTGATAGTGGTGTAGATATTTCCATGTTTATAGAGATAGCGGTGTAGATATTTCCATGTATATACAGAGAGCGGTGTTGATATTTCCATGTTTATAGAGATAGCGGCGTAGATATCTCCATGTTTATATAGATAGCGGTGTAGATGTTTCCACTTTTACACAGATAGCGGTGTTGGTACTTCCATGTTTATACAGATAGCGGTGTACATATTTCGAAGTTTATAATTCTCAAAATGTAGATATTTCCATCTTTATACAGATGGCAGTGTAGATATTTCCATGTGTATACAGATAGCTGTGTAGATATTTCCTTGTTTATTCAGATGGTGGTGTACATATTTCCATGTTCATACAGAAGACTATGTAGATATTTCCATGTTTATACAGATGGCGGTGTAGGTATTTCCATGTTTATACAAATGGCAGTGTAGATATTTCCATGTTTATATAGATCGTGGTGCAGTTATTTCCATGTTTATACAGATAGCGGTGTAGATATTTCCATCTTTATACAGATAGCGGTGTAGATATTTCCATCCTTATACAGATAGCCATGTAGAGGTTTCCATGTTTATACAGATAGCGGTGTAGACATTTCCATGTTTACAGAGATAGTGTAGATATTTCCATATTTATACAGATAGCGGTGTAGATAATTCTATGTTTATACAGATGGTGGTGTAGATATTTCCATGTTTATGCAGATGGCCGTGTAGATATTTCCATGTTTATAGAGATGGCAGTGTAGATATTTCTATGTTTATAGAGATAGCGGTGTAGATATTTCCATATTTATACTGCTCGTGATGTAGATATTTCCATCTTTATACAGATGGCAGTGTAGATATTTCCATGTTCTTGCAGATAGCGGTGTAGATATTTCCATGTTTATACAGAAAGCGGTGTAGGTATTTCAATGAGTATAGAGATAGCGGTGTAGATATTTCCATGTTTATACAGAGGACTGTGTAGATATTTCCATGTTTTTACAGATGGCAGTGTAAATATTTCTATGTTATACAGAGAGCGGTGTGGGTATTTCCATGTTTATAGAGATAGTGGTGTAGATATTTCCATGTTTATAGAGATGGCTGTGAAGATATTTCCATGTTTATACAGATGGCAGTGTAGATATTTCCATGTTTATATAGATGACTGTGTAGGTATTTCCATGTATATACAGATGGCGGTGTAGATATTTCCATGTTTATAAAGATAGCGGTGTGGATATTTCCATATTTATACAGATAGTGGTGTACATATTTCCATGTTTATACAGATAGCGGTGTCGATATATCCACGTTTATACAGGTCGTGATGTAGAGATTTCCATGTTTATAAAGATAGTGGTGTAGATATTTCCATGTTTATACAGATAGCGGTGTAGATATTTCCATGTTTACAGAGATAGAGGTGTAGATATTTCCATATTTGCACAGATTGCGGTGTAGATATTTCCATCTTCACACAGATAGCGGTGTACATATTTGCATGTTTACACAGACAGCTGTGTAGATATTTCCATTATGACACAGATAGTGTTGAAGTTATTTCCATGTTTATACAGATGGCAGTGTAGATATTTCCATATTTATGCAGATGGTGGTGTAGATATTTCCATGTTTATATAGATGTCAGAGTAGATATTTCTTTGTTTATAGAGACAGCGGTGTAGATACTTCCATATTTATACTGCTCCCGTTGTAGATATTTCCATCTTTATACAGATGGCAGTGTAGTTATTTCCATGTTCAAGCAGATAGCGGTGTAGATATTTCCATGTTTATATAGATAGCGGTGTAGGTATTTCCATGTTTATACAGATAGCGGAGTATATATTTCCATGTTTTCACAGATAGCGGTGTAGATATTTCCATGTTTACACAGGAAGCTTTGTAGATATTTCCATGTTTATACTGATAGCAGTGCAGACATTTCCATGTATATGCAGATAGCGGTGCAGATATTTCCATGTTTATACAGATAGCGGTGTAGATATTTCCATCTTTATACAGATAGCGGTGTAGATATTTCCATCTTTATATAGATAGCCATGTAGATGTTTCCATGTTTACACAGAGAGCTGTGTAGATATTTTCATGTTTATACAGAAAGCGGTGTAGATATTTCCAGGTGCATAAAGATAGAATTGTAGCTATTTCCATGTTTATACAGATAGCGGTGTTGATATTTCCATGTTTATACAGATGGCTGTGTAGATATTTCCATGCTGATATGGATGGTGCTGTTGATATTTCCATGTTTATATAGGTGACTGTGTAGCAATTTCCATGTTTATATAGATGGCGGTGTAGATATTTCCATGTTTATAAAGATAGCGGTGTAGATATTTCCATATTTATACAGATAGCGGTGTAGATATTTCCAGGTTTATACAGATAGCGGTGTGGCTATTTAAATGTTTATACAGATAGCGATGTAGATATTTCCATGTTTATAGAGATGACTGTGTAGATATATCCATGTTTATACAGATGGCATTGTAGATATTTCCATCTTTACACAGATAGTGGTGTAGATATTTCCATGTTTATACAGATGACTGTGTAGTTATTTCCATGTTTATACAGATGGCGGTGTAGAGATTTCCATGATTATAAACATAGCCATGCAGATATTTCCATGTTTATACAGATAGCGGTGTAGACATTTCCCTGTTTACAGAGATAGCGGTGTAGATATTTCCATATTTATACAGATAGCGGTGTAGATATTTCCATGTTTATACAGATGGTGGTGTAGGTATTTCCATGTTTATGCAGATGTCCGTTTAGGTATTTCCATGTTTATAGAGATGGCGGTGTAGATATTTCTATGTTTACAGAGATAGCGGTGTAGATATTTCCATATTTATACTGCTCGCGGTGTAGATATTTCCATCTTTATACAGATGGCAGTGTAGATATTTCCATATTATTGCAGATAGCAGTATAGATATTTCGATGTTTATACAGATAGCGGTGTAGGTATTTCGATGTTTATAGAGATAGCGGTGTAGATATTTCCATGTTTATACAGAGGACTGTGTAGATATTTCCATGTTTTTACAGATGGCAGTGTAAATATTTCCATGTTTATACAGATAGCGGTGTGGCTATTTCCATGTTTATAGAGATAGCGGTGTAGATATTTCCATGTTTATAGAGATGGCTGTGTAGATATTTCCATGTTTATTCAGATGGTAGTGTAGATATTTCCATGTTTATACAGATGACTGTGTAGGTATTTCCAAGTATATACAGATGGCGGTGTAGATATTTCCATGTTTATAAAGATAGTGGTGTAGATACTTTCATATTTATACAGATAGCAGTGTAGATATTTACATGTTTATACAGATAGCGCTGTAGATATATCCATGTTTATATAGACCGTGGTGTAGATATTTCCATGATTATACAGATAGTGGTGTAGATATTTCCATGTTTATACAGATAGCGGTGTAGATATTTCCATGCTTACAGAGATAGAGGTGTAGATATTTCCATATTTGCACAGATTGCGGTTTTAGATATTTCCATCTTCACGCAGATAGCGGTGTACATATTTGCATGTTTACACAGACAGCTGTGTAGATATTTACATGATGACACAGATAGTGCTGTAGATATTTCCATGTTTATAGAGATTGCGGTGTAGATATTTCCATGTTTATACAGATAGCGGTGTACATATTTCCATGTTTATACAGATAGCGGTGTGGCTATTTCCATATTTATACAGATAGCGATGTAGATATTTCCATGTTTATAGAGATGGGTGTGTAGACATTTCCGTGTTTATCCAGATGGCAGTGTAGATATTTCCGTGTTTATTCAGTTGGTGGTGTACTAATTTCCATGTTCATACAGATGACTGTGTAGATATTTCCATGTTTATACAGATGACGGTGTAGATATTTCCATGTTTATACTGATGGCAGTGTAGATACTTCCATGTTTATACAGATGGTGGTGTAGATATTTCCGTGTTTATACAGATGACTGTGGAGATATTTCCATGTTTATAGACATAGCGGTGTATACTTTTCCATGTTTATACAGACCGTGGTGTAGATATTTCCATGTTTATAAAGATAGCACTATAGATAGTTCCATGTTTATTGAGATGGCGGTGTAGATATTTCCACGTTTGAAGAGATGGCTGTGGAGAAATTTCCATCTTTATACAGAAAGCGGTGTAGATATTTCCATGTTTATAGTGATAGTGGTGTAGATATTTCCATGTTTATAGAGATAGCGGTGTAGATATTTCCATGTTTATACAGATAGTGGTGTAGATATTTCCATCTTTATACAGAGAGCGGTGAAGATATTTCCAAGTTTACAGAGATAGCGGTGTAGATATTTCCATGTTTATACCGATAGCGGTGTAGATATTTCCATGTATATACAGAGAGCGATGTTGATATTTCCATGTTTATAAAGATAGCGGCGTAGATATCTCCATGTTTGTATAGATAGCGGTGTAGATGTTTCCACTTTTACACAGATAGCGGTGTTGGTATTATCATGTTTATACAGATAGCGGTGTATATACTTCAAAGTTTATAATTCTCAAAATGTAGATTTTCCATCTTTATACAGATGGCAGTGTAGATATTTCCATGTGTATACAGATAGCAGTGTAGATATTTCCTCGTTTTTTCAGATGGTGGTGTACATATTTCCATGTTCATACAGATGACTATGTAGATATTTCCATGTTGATACACATGGCGGTGTAGATATTTCCATGTTTATAGAAATGGCAATGTAGATATTTCCATGTTTATATAGATCGTGGTGCAGATATTTCCATGTTTATACAGATGATTGTGTAGGTATTTCCATGTATATACAGATCACGGTGTAGATATTTCCATGTTTGTAGCGATAGCGGTGTAGATATTTCCATGTTTATAAAGATAGCAGTGTAGATACTTCCATGTGTATACGGATCGTGGTGTAGATATTTCCATGTTTATACAGATTGTGGTGTAGGTATTTCCATGTTTATACCGATGGCGGTGTAGATAGTTCAATGTTTATGGAGATTGCGGTGTAGATATTTTCATGTTTTTAGAGATGGCGGTGTAGATTTTCCATGTATATAGAGATAACGGTGTAGATATTTCCATGTTTATAGAGATAGCAGTGTAGGTATTTCCATGTTTACAGAGATAGCGTTGTAGACATTTCCATGTTTCTACAGATGCCTGTGTAGATATTTCCATGTGTAGACAGATGGCGGTGTAGATATTTTCATGTTATAGAGATGGTGGTGTAGATATTTCAATGTTTATAAAGATGACCGTGTAGATATTTTCATGTTTGTAAAGATGACGGTGTTGATATTTCCATGTTTATAGAGATAGCAGTGTAGATATTTCCATGTTTATACAGATAGCGGTGTAGATATTTCCATGTTTATACAGATCGCGGTGTAGATATTTCCGTCTTTATACAGTTAGCGGTGTAGATATTTCCATCATACAGATTGCGGTGTAGATATTTCCATGTTAACACAGATAGTGGTGTAGTGATTTCCATGTTTATACAGATAGCGGTCTTGATATTTCCATGTTTGTTGGGATAGCGGTGTAGATATTTCCAGGTGCATAAAGATAGAATTGTAGGTATTTCCATGTTTATACAGATAGCGGTGTTGATATTTCCATGTTTATACATATGGCTGTGTAGATATTTCCATGCTGATATGGATGGTGGTGTAGATATTTCCATGTTTATACAGGTGACTGTGTAGGAATTTCCTTGTTTATATAGATGGCGGTGTAGATATTTCCATGTTTACAGAGATAGTGGCGTAGACATTTCTATGTTTATACAGATAGCGGTGTAGATATTTCCACGTTTATGGAGACAGCGGTGTAGATATTTCCAAATTTATACAGATAGCAGTGTAGATACTTCCATGTTTATACAGTTAGCGGTGTAGTTATTTCCATGTTTATAGAGATAGTGTTGTAGATATTTCCATGTTTATAGAGATCATAGTGTAGATATTTCCATGTTTATACAGATGGCGGTGTAGTTATTTCCATGTTTATAGAGAAGGCGGTGTAGATATTTCCATGTTTATAGAGATGGCGGTGTGGAAATTTCCATCTTTATACAGAAAGCGGTGTAGATATTTCCATGTTTAGAGGGATAGCGGTGTAGATATTTCCATGTTTGTTTACAGAGATAGAGGTGTAGATATTTCCATATTTGCAAAGATTGCGGTGTAGATATTTCCATTTTCACACAGATAGCGGTGTACATATTTGCATGTTTACACAGACAGCTCTGTAGATATTTCCGTGTTGACACAGATGCTGTTGTAGATATTTCCATGTTTATACATATTGCGGTGTAGATATTTCCATGTTTATGCAGATGGCGGTGTAGATATTTCCATGTTTATAGAAATGGTGTAGAGATTTCTATGTTTATAGAGATAGCGGTGTAGATATTTCCATATTTATACTGCTCGCGGTGTAAATATTTACATCCTTATACAGATGGCAGTGTAGGTATTTCCATGTTCATGCAGATAGCGGTGTAGATATATGCATGTTTATACATATCGTGGTGTAGATATTTCCATGGTTATACAGATGGTGGTGTAGATATTTCCATGTTTATACAGATAGCGGTGTAAATATTTCCATGTTTACAGAGAAAGAGGTGTAGACATTTCCATATTTGCACAGACTGCAGTGTAGATATTTCCATCTTCACACAGATAGCGGTGTACATATTTGTATGTTTAAACAGACAGCTGTGTAGATATTTCCATGTTGACACAGATAGTGTTGTAGATATTTCCATGTTTATACAGATTACGGTGTAGATATTTCCATGTTTATAAAGAGGGTGGTGTAGATATTTCCATGTTTATACAGATAGCGGTGTAGATATTTCCATGTTTATACAGATAGCGGTGTGGCTATTTCCATGTTTATAGAGATAGCGGTGTAGATATTTCCATGTTTATAGAGATGGCTGTGTAGATATTTCCATGTTTATACAGATGGCAGTGTAGATATTTCCATGTTTATACAGATAGTTGTATAGATATTTCCATGTTAATAAACATGACTGTGTAGGTATTTCCATGTATATACAGACGGCGGTATAGATATTTCCATGTTTATAAAGATAGAGGTGTAGATATTTCCATATTTATACACATAGTGGTGTAGGTAATTCCATGTTTATACAGATAGCGGTGTAGATATTTCCTTGTTTACAGAGATAGAGGTGTAAGTATTTCCATATTTACACAGATTGCGGTGCAGTTATTTCCATCTTCACACAGATAGCGGTGTACATATTTGCATGTTTACACAGAGACCTGTGTAGATATTTCCATGTTTACCAGATAGTGTTGTAGATATTTCCATGTTTATATAGATTGCAGTGTGGATATTTCCATGATGATAAAGATAGCGGTGTGGCTATTTGCATGTTTATAGAGATAGCGGTGTTGATATTTCCATGTTTATACAGATTGTGGTGTAGATATTTCCATGTTTATAGAGATAGCGGTGTAGATATTTCCATGTTTATACAGGTAGCGGTGTAGATATTTCCATGTTTATACAGATAGCGGTGTGGCTATTTCCATGTTTATACAGATATCGATGTAGATATTTCCATGTTTATAGAGATGGCTGTGTAGATATTTCCATGTTTATACAGATGGCAGTGTCGATATTTCCATGTTTTTACAGATAGTGTTGTAGATAGTTCCATGTTTATACAGACGACTGTGTAGTTATTTCCATGTTTATACAGATGGCGGTGTAGATATTTCCATGTTTTTAGAGATACCCTTGTAGATATTTCCATGTTTATACAGATAGCGGTGTAGACATTTCCGTGTTTATAGAGATAGCGTTGTAGATATTTCCATACATATACAGATAGCGGTGTAGATATTTCCATGTTTATACAGATGGCAGTATAGATATTTCCATGTTTATGCAGATGGCGGTGTAGAAATTTCCATGTTTATAGAGATGGCAGAGAAGATATTTCTAAGTTCATAGAGATAGCGGTGTAGATACTTCCATAGACTGCTCGCGGTGTAGATATTTCCATCTTTATGCAGATGGCAGTGTAGTTATTTCCATGTTCATGCAGATAGCGGTGTAGATATTTCCATGTTTATACAGATAGCGGTGTAGGTATTTCTATGTTTATAGTGATAGCGGTGTAGATATTTCCAAGTTTATACAGATGACTGTGTAGATATTTCCAGGTTTTTACAGATGGCGGTGTAGTTATTTCTATGTTTATACAGGTAGCGGTGTGGCTATGTCCATGTTTATGGAGATAGCGGTGTAGATATTTCCATGTTTATAGAGATGGCTGTGTATATATTTCCATGTTTACACAGATAGCGGTGTAGATATTTCCATGTTTACAGAGATAGAGGTGCAGGTATTTCCATATTTGCACAGATTGCGGTGTAGATATTTCCATCTTCACACAGATAGCGCTGTACATATTTGCATGTTTACACAGACAGCTGTGTAGATATTTCCATGTTTAAACAGATAGTGTTGTAGATATTTCCATGTTTATAGAGATTGCAGTGTAGATATTTCCATGTTTATACAGATAACGGTGTAGATATTTCCATGTTGATACAGATAGTGGTGTAGATATTTCCATGTTTATACAGATAGTGGTGTGGCTATTTCCATGTTTATACAGACAGCGATGTAGATATTTGCATGTTTATAGAGATGGCTGTGTAGATATTTGCATGTTTATAAATATAGCGGTGTAGAGACTTCCATGTTTATAGAGATAGCGGTTTACATATTTCCATATTTATACAGATAGCGGTGTAGATAATTCCATGTTTATACAGATGGCGGTGTAGATATTTCCATGTTTATGCAGATGGCGGTGTAGATATTTCCATGTTTATAGAAATGGTGTAGATATTTCTATGTTTATAGAGATAGCGGTGTAGGTATTTCCATATTTATACTGCTCGCGGTGTAGATATTTCCATCCTTATACAGATGGCAGTGTAGGTATTTCCATGTTCATGCAGATAGCGGTGTAGATATATGCATGTTTATACAGATCGTGGTGTAGATATTTTCATGGTTATACAGATGGTGGTGTAGATATTTCCATGTTTATACAGATAGCAGTGTAAATATTTCCATGTTTACAGAGAAAGAGGTGTAGACATTTCCATATTTGCACAGACTGCAGTGTAGATATTTCCATCTTCACACAGATAGCGGTGTACATATTTGTATGTTTAAACAGACAGCTGTGTAGATATTTCCATGTTGACACAGATAGTGTTGTAGATATTTCCATGTTTATACAGATTACGGTGTAGATATTTCCATGTTTATAAAGAGGGTGGTGTAGATATTTCCATGTTTATACAGATAGCGGTGTAGATATTTCCATGTTTATACAGATAGCTGTGTGGCTATTTCCATGTTTATAGAGATAGCGGTGTAGATATTTCCATGTTTATAGAGATGTCTGTGTAGATATTTCCATGTTTATACAGATGGCAGTGTAGATATTTCCATGTTTATATAGATAGTGGTATAGATATTTCCATGTTTATACACATGACTGTGTAGGTATTTCCATGTATATACAGACGGCGGTGTAGATATTTCCATGTTTATAAAGATAGCGGTGTAGATATTTCCATATTTATACACATAGCGGTGTAGGTAATTCCATGTTTATACAGATAGCGGTGTAGATATTTCCTTGTTTACAGAGATAGAGGTGTAAGTATTTCCATATTTACACAGATTGCGGTGTAGTTATTTCCATCTTCACACAGATAGCGGTGTACATATTTGCATGTTTACACAGAGACCTGTGTAGATATTTCCATGTTTACACAGATAGTGTTGTAGATATTTCCATGTTTATACAGATTGCAGTGTGGATATTTCCATGTTGATAAAGATAGCGGTGTGGCTATTTGCATGTTTATAGAGATAGCGGTGTTGATATTTCCATGTTTATACAGATTGCGGTGTAGATATTTCCATGTTTATAGAGATAGCGGTGTAGATATTTCCATGTTTATACAGGTAGCGGTGTAGATATTTCCATGTTTATACAGATAGCGGTGTGGCTATTTCCATGTTTATACAGATATCGATGTAGATATTTCCATGTTTATAGAGATGGCTGTGTAGATATTTCCATGTTTATACAGATGGCAGTGTCGATATTTCCATGTTTTTACAGATAGTTTTGTAGATAGTTCCATGTATATACAGACGACTGTGTAGTTATTTCCATGTTTATACAGATGGCGGTGTAGATATTTCCATGTTTATAGAGATACCCTTGTAGATATTTCCATGTTTATACAGATAGCGGTGTAGACATTTCCATGTTTATAGAGATAGCGGTGTAGATATTTCCATACATATACAGATAGCGGTGTAGATATTTCCATGTTTATACAGATGGCAGTATAGATATTTCCATGTCTATGCAGATGGCGGTGTAGAAATTTCCATGTTTATAGAGATGGCAGAGTAGATATTTCAAGTTCATAGAGAGAGCGGTGTAGATACTTCCATACTTAGACTGCTCGCGGTGTAGATATTTCCATCTTTATGCAGATGGCAGTGTAGTTATTTCCATGTTCATGCAGATAGCGGTGTAGTTATTTCCATGTTTATACAGATAGCGGTGTAGGTATTTCCATGTTTATAGTGATAGCGGTGTAGATATTTCCACGTTTATACATATGACTGTGTAGATATTTCCCGGTTTTTACAGATGGCGGTGTAGTTATTTCTATGTTTCTACAGGTAGCGGTGTGGCTATGTCCATGTTTATGGAGATAGCGGTGTAGATATTTCCATGTTTATAGACATGGCTGTGTATATATTTCCATGTTTACACAGATAGCAGTGTAGATATTTCCATGTTTACAGAGATAGAGGTGTAGGTATTTCAATATTTGCACAGATTGCGGTGTAGATATTTCCATCTTCACACAGATAGCGGTGTACATATTTGCATGTTTACACAGACAGCTGTGTAGATATTTCCATGTTTAAACAGATAGTGTTGTAGATATTTCCATGTTTATAGAGATTGCAGTGTAGATATTTCCATGTTTATAGAGATAACGGTGTAGATATTTCCATGTTTATACAGATAGTGGTGTAGATATTTCTGTGTTTATACAGATAGTGGTGTGGCTATTTCCATGTTTATACAGATAGCGATGTAGATATTTGCATGTTTATAGAGATGGCTGTGTATATATTTGCATGTTTATAAATATAGCGGTGTAGAGATTTCCATGTTTATAGAGATAGCGGTTTACATATTTCCATATTTATACAGATAGCGGTGTAGATAATTCCATGTTTATACAGATGGCGGTGTAGATATTTCCATGTTTATGCAGATGGCGGTGTAGATATTTCCATGTTTATAGAAATGGTGTAGATATTTCTAGGTTTATAGAGATAGCGGTGTAGATATTTCCATATTTATACTGCTCGCGGTGTAGATATTTCCATCCTTATACAGATGGCAGTGTGGCTATTTCCATGTTTATGCAGATAGCGGTGTAGATATTTCCATGTTTATACAGATGGCTGTGTAGATATTTTCATGTTTATACAGGTAGTGGTGCAGATATTTCCATGTTTATACAGATGACTGTGTAGTTATTTCCATGTTGATACAGATGGCGGTGTAGATACTTCCATGTTTATAGACATAGCCATGTAGATATTTCCATGTTTATACAGATAGAGGTGTAGACATTTCCATGTTTATAGAGATAGCGGTGTAGATATTTGCATGTTTATACAGATGACTGTGTAGATATTTGCGTGTTTTTACGGATGGCGGTGTAGATATTTCCATGCTTATACAGATAGCGGTGTGGCTATTTCCATGTTGATAGAGATAGCGGTGTAGATGTTTCCATGTTTATAGAGTTGGCTGTGTAGATATTTCCATGTTTATACAGATGGCAGAGTAGATATTTCCATGTTTATACAGATAGTGTTATAGATGTTTCCATGTTTATACAGACGACTGTGTAGGTATTTCTATGTATAAACAGATGGTGGTGTAGATATTTTCATGTTTATAAAGATAGCGGTGCAGCTATTTCCATATTTATACAGATAGCGGTGTAGATATTTCCATGTTTATACAGATAGCGGTGTATATATTTCCATATTTACAGAGATAGAGGTGTAGATATTTCCATATTTGCACAGATTACGGTGTAGATATTTCCATCTTCACACAGATAGCGGTGTACATATCTGCAAGTTTACACAGACAGCTGTGAAGATATTTCCATGTTGACACAGATAGTGTGGTAGATATTTCCATGTTTATACAGATTGCGGTGTAGATATTTCCATGTTTATAAAGATAGCGGTGTAGATATTTCCGTGTTTATACAGATAGCGGTGTAGATATTTCCATGTTTATTCAGATAGGGGTGTTGATCTCTCCATGTTTATACAGATAGCGGTGTAGATATTTCCATGCTTATACAGATAGCGGTGTGGCTATTTCCAAGTTTATTCAGATAGCGATGTAGATATTTCCATGTTTATAGAGATTTTTGTGTGGATATTTCCATGTTTATACAGATGGCAGTGTAGATATTTCCATGTTTATAAAAATAGTGGTGTAGACATTTCCATGCTTATGCAGATGACTGTGTAGTTATTTCCTTGTTTATAAAGATGGCGGTGTAGATATTTCCATGTTTATAGACACAGCCATGTAGATATTTCCATGTTTATGCAGATGGCGGTGTAGTTATTTCCATGTTTATGGAGATGGCGGTGTAGATATTACTATGTTTATAGAGATAGCGGTGTATATATTTCCATATTTATACTGCTCGCGGTGTAGTTATTTCCATCGTTATACAGATGGCAGTGTCGGTATTACCATGATCATGCAGATAGCGGTGTAGGTAATTCCATGTTTATAGAGATAGCGGTGTAGATATTTCCATGTTTATGCAGATGACTGTGTAGATATTTCCATGTTTTTACAGATGGCATTGCAGATATTTCCATGTTTATACAGATAGCGGTATGGCTATTTTCATGTTTATGGAGATAGCGGTGTAGATATTTCCATGTTTATAGAGATGGCTGTGTAGATATTTCCATGTGTATACAGATGGCAGTGTAGATATTTCCATGTTTATACAGATAGTGGTATAGATATTTCCATGTTTATACAGACGACTGTTTAGGTATTTCCATGTATATACAGATGGTGGTGTAGATATTTCCATGTTTATAAAGATAGCGGTGTAGATATTTCCATATTTGTACAGATAGCGCTGTAGGTATTTCCATGTTTATACAGATAGCGGTGTAGGTATTTCCATGTTTATAGAGAAAGCGGTGTAGTTATTTCCATGTTTATACTGATGACTGTGTAGATATTTCCATGTTTTTACAGATGGCGGTGTAGATATTTCCATGTTTATACAGGTAGCGGTGTGGCTATTTCCATGTTTATAGAGATAGCGGTGTAGATATTTCCATGTTTATAGAGATGGCTGTGTAGATATTTCCATGTTTATACAGATGGCAGTGTGGATATTTCCATGTTTATACAGATAGTGGTATAGATATTTCCATGTTTATACAGATGACTGTGTAGGTATTTCCATGTATATACAGATGGCGGTGTAGATATTTCCATGTTTATAAAGATAGCGATGTAGATATTTCCATATTTATACAGATAGCGGTGTAGATATTTCCATATGTATATAGATAGTGGTGTAGATATATCCATGTTTATACAGATAGTGTTGTAGGTATTTCCATGTTTATACAGATAGTGGTGTAGATATTTCCATGTTTATACAGACAGCGGTGTACATATTTCCAGGTTTACAGGGATAGAAGTGTAGATATTTCCATGTTTGCATAGGTTGCGGTGTAGATATTTCCATCTTCACACAGATAGCGGTGTACATATTTGCATGTTTACACAGACAGCTGTGTAGATATTTCCACGTATACTCAGATAGTGTTGTAGATATTTCCATGTTTATAGAGATGGCTGTGTGGATATTTCCATGTGTATACAGATGGCAGTGTGGATATTTCCATGTTTATACAGATAGTGGTGTAGATATTTCCATGTTTATAGAGACAGCCATGTAGATATTTCCATGTTTATAAAGATAGCGGTGTAGACATTTCCATGTTTACAGAGATAGCGGTGTAGATATTTCCATATTTATAGAGATATCGGTGTAGATATTTTCATGTTTGCAGACATGGGGGTGTAGATATTTCCATGTTTATGCTGATGGCCCTGTAGACATTTCCATGTTTATAGAGATGGCAGTGAAGGTATTTCTACGTTTTTTGAGATAGCGGTGTAGATATTTCCATATTTATACTGCTCGTGGTGTAGATATTTCCATCTTTATACAGATGACAGTGTAGATATTTCTGTGTTCTTGCAGATAGTGGCGTAGAGATTTCCATGTTTATACAGATAGCGGTGTAGTTATTTCCATCTTTATAGAGATAGCGGTGTAGATATTTCCATGTTTATACAGAGGACTGTGTAGATATTTCCATGTTTTTACAGATGGCAGTGTGAATATTTCCATGTTTATACAGATAGCGGTGTGGCTATTTCCATGTTTATAGAGATAGCGGTGTAGATATTTCCATGTTTATACAGATAGCGGTGTGGCTATTTCCATGTTTATAGAGATAGCGGTGTAGATAATTCCATGTTTATAGAGATGGCTGTGTAGATATTTCCATGTTTATACAGATGGCAGTGTAGATATTTCCATGTTTATACAGATGGCTGTGTAGTTATTTCCATGTATATACTGATGGTGGTGTAGATAATTCCATGTTTATAAAGATAGCGGTGTTGGTATTTCCTACAGATAGAAGTGTAGATATTTCAATGTTTATACGGAGAGCGGTGTAGATATATCCATGTTACACAGATCGTGGTGTATATATTTCCATGTTTATACAGATAGTGGTGTAGATATTTCCATTTTTATACAGACAGCGGTGTAGATATTTCCATGTTTACAGAGATAGAGGTGTAGGTATTTCCATATTTGCACAGATTGCGGTGTAGATATTTCCATCTTCACACAGATAGCGGTGTAGATATTTGCATGTTTACACAGACAGCTGTGTAGATATTTCCATGTTTACACAGGCAGTGTTGTAGATATTTCCATGTTTATAGAGAGTTTGGTGTAGATATTACCATGTATATAAAGATAACGGTGTAGATATTTCCATGTTTATACAGATAGTAGTGTAGATATTTCCATGTTTATACAGATAGCGGTGTGGCTATTTCCATGTTTATAGAGATAGCGGTGTAGATATTTCCATGTTTATACAGACAGCGGTGTAGGTATTTCCATGTTTATAGAGATAGCGGTGTAGATATTTCCATGTTTATACAGAGGACTGTGTAGATATTTCCATGTTTTTACAGATGGTAGTGTAAATATTTCCATGTTCATACAGATAGCGGTGTGGCTATTTCCATGTTTATAGAGATAGCGGTGTAGATATTTCCATGTTTATAGAGATGGCTGTGTAGATATTTCCATGTTTACACAGTTGGCAGTGTAGATATTTTCATGTTTATATAGATGACTGTGTAGGTATTTCCATGTATATACAGATGGCGGTGTAGATATTTCCATGTTTATACAGACAGCGGTGTAGGTATATCCATGTTTATACAGATAGCGTTGTAGATATATCCATGTTTGTACAGATCGTGGTGTAGATATTTCCATGTTTATAGAGATGGTTGTGTAGATATTTCCACGTTTCTACAGATATTGGTGTGGCTATTTCCATGTTTATACAGATAACGATGTAGATATTTCCATGTATATAGAGATGGCTGTGTAGATATTTCCATGTTTATAAAGGTGGCAGTGTAGATATTTCCATGTTTATACAGATAGTGGTGTAGATATTTCCATGTTTATACAGATGTCTGTGTAGTTATTTCCAAGTTTATGCAGATGGCGGGGTAGATGATTCCATGTTTATAGACATAGCCATGCAGATATTTCCATGTTTAAACAGATAGCGGTGTAGCCATTTCCATGTTTATGGAGTTCGCGGTGTAGATATTTCCATGGTTATAAAGATAGCGGTGTAGGTATTTCCATGTTTATTAAGATGGCAGTGTAGATATTTCCATGTTTATACAGATAGCGGTGTAGATATTTCCATGTTCATAGAGATGGATGTGTAGATATTTACATGTTTATACAGATGGCAGTGTAGAGATTTCCATGTTTATACAGATAGTGGTGTAGACATTTCCATGTTTATACAGATGAGTGTGTAGTTATTTCCATGTTTATACCGATGGCGGTGTAGATATTTTCATGTTTACAAAGATAGCGTTGTAGATATTTCCATATTTGTACAGATAGCGGTGTAGATATTTCCATGTTTATGCAGATAGCGGTGTTCATATATCCATGTTTATACAGATTGGGGTGTAGATATTTCCATGTTCATAAAGATGGTGGTGTAGATATTTCCATGTTTATACAGATAGCGGTGTGGATATTTCCATAGTTTAAGAGATAGAGGTGTGGATATTTCCATATTTGCACAGATTGCGGTGTAGATATTTCCATCTTCACACAGATAGCGGTGTACCTATTTGCATGTTTACACAGACAGCTGTGTAGATATTTCCATGTTGACACAGATACTGCTGTAGATATTTCCATGTTTATACAGATTGCGGTGTAGATATTTCCATGTTTATAGAGATGACTGTGTAGATATATCCATGTTTATACAGATGGCAGTGTAGATATTTCTATGTTTACACAGATAGTGGTGTAGATATTTCCATGTTTATACAGATGACTGTGTAGTTATTTCCATGTTTATACAGATGGTGGTGTAGATATTTCCATGTTTATAGAGATAGCCATGTAGATATTTCTATGTTTATAAAGAGAGCGGTGTAGACATTTCCATGTTTACAGAGATAGCGGTGTAGATATTTCCATATTTATTCAGATAGCGGTGTAGATACTTCTATGTTTATGCAGATGGTGGTGTAGATATTTCCATGTTTATGCAGATGTCCGTGTAGATATTTCCATGTTTATAGAGATGGCGGTGAAGATATTTCCATGTTCATAATGATAGCGGTGTAGATATTTCCATATTTATACTGATAGCGGTGTAGATATTTCCATGTTTATACAGAAAGCGGTGTAGATATATTCATGTTTCTACAGATTGTGGTGTAGATATTTCCATGTTTATACAGATATCGGTGTAGATATATTCATGTTTCTACAGATTTTGGTGTAGATATTTCCATGTTTATACAGATAGTGGCGTAGATATTTCCATGTTTATACAGATAGCGTTGTAGGTATTTCCATGTTTACAAATATAGAGGTGTAGATATTTCCATATTTGCACAGATTGCGGTGTAGATATTTCCATCTTCACACAGATAGCGGTGTACATATTTGCATGTTTACACAGACAGATGTGTAGATATTTCCATGTTGAGACAGATAGTGTAGATATTTCCATGTTTATTCAGATTGCAGTGTATATATTTCCAGATTTATACAGATAGCGGTGTAGATATTTCCATGTTTATACAGATGGCGGTGTAGATATTTCCAGGTTTATGCAGATGGCGGTATAGATATTTCGATGTTTACAGAGATGGTGGTGTAGATATTTCTATGTTTATAGAGATAGCGGTGTAGATATTTCCTTATTTATATTGCTCACAGTGTAGACATTTCCATCTTTATGCAGATGGCAGTGTAGGCATTTCCATGACCATGCAGATAGCGGTGTAGATATTTCCATGTTTTTACAGATAGCAGTGTAGGTATTTCCATGTGTATAGAGATAGCGGTGTAGATATTTCCATGTTTATACAGATGACTGTGTAGATATTTCCAGGTTTTTACAGATAGCAGTGTAGGTATTTCCATGTTTATACAGATAGCGGTGTGGCTATTTCCATGTTTATACAGAGAGAGATGTAGATATTTCCATGTTTATAGAGATGGCTGTGTATATATATCCATGTTTATTCAGATGGCAGTGTAGATATTTCCATGTATACACAGATAGTGGTGTAGATATTTCCATGTTTATACAGATGACTGTGTAGTTATTTCCATGTTAATACAGATGGTGGTGAAGATATTTCCATGTTTATGGAGATAGCCATGTAGATATTTCCATGTTTATACAGATAGCGGTGTAGACATTTCCATGTTTACAGAGATAGCGGTGTAGACATTTCCATATTTATACAGATAGCGGTGTAGATATTTCTATATTTATACTGCTCGTGGTGTAGATATTTCCATCTTTATACAGATGGCAGTGTAGATATTTCCATGTTTTTGCTGATACCAGTGTAGATATTTCCATGTTTATACAGATAGCGGTGTAGGTATTTCGATGTTTATAGAGATAGCGGTGTAGATATTTCCATGTTTATACAGAGGACTGTGTAGATATTTCCATGTTTTTACAGATGGCAGTGTAAATATTTCCATGTTTATACAGATAGCGGTGTGGCTATTTCCGTGTTAAAAGAAATAGCGGTGTACATATTTCCATGTTTATAGAGATGGCTGTGTAGATATTTCCATGCTTTTACAGATGGAAGTGTAGATATTTCCATGCTTTTACAGATGACTGTGTAGGTATTTCCATGTATATACAGATGGCGGTGTAGATATTTCCATGTTTATGAAGATAGCGGTGAAGATATTTCCATGTTTATACAGATAGCGGTGTAGATATATCCATGTTTACACAGGTCGTGGTGTAGAGATTTCCATGTTTATACAGATAGTGGTGTAGATATTTCCAGGTTTATACAGATAGCGGTGTAGATATTTTCATGTTTACAGAGATAGAGGTGTAGATATTTCCATATTTGCACTGATTGCGGTGTAGATATTTCCATCTTCACACAGATAGCGGTGCACATATTTCCATGTTTACACAGACAGCTGTGTAGATATTTCCATGATGTCACAGATAGTGTTGTAGATATTTGCATGTTTATACAGATTGCGGTGTAGGTATTTGCATGTTTATAAAGATAGCGGTGTAGATATTTCCATGTTTATACAGATAGCGGTGTAGATATTTCTATGTTTATACAGATAGCGGTGTGTCTATTTCCATGTTTATACAGATAGAGATGTAGATATTTCCATGTTTATAGATATGGCAGTGTCGATATTTCCATGTTTTTAGAGATAGTGGTGTAGATATTTCCATGTTTATACAGATGACTGTGTAGTTAATTCCATGTTTATACAGATGGCGGGGTAGATATTTCCATGTTTATAGAGATAGCGGTGTAAATATTTACATGTTTACAGAGATAGAGGTGTAGATATTTCCATATTTGCACAGATTGCGGTGTAGGTATTTCCATCTTCACACAGATAGAGGTGAACATGGTTGAATGTTTACACAGACAGCTGTGTAGATATTTCCATGTTGACACAGATAGTGTTGTAGATATTTCCATGTTTATGAAGATTACGGTGTAGACACTTCCATGTTTAAAAAGAGGGTTGTGTAGATATTTCCATCTTTATACAGATAGCGGTGTAGATATTTCCATGTTTATACAGATAGCGGTGTGGCTATTTCCATGTTTAAACAGATAGCGATGTAGATATTTCTATGTTTATAGAGATGGCTGTGTAGATACATCCATGTTTATACAGATGGCAGTGCAGATATTTCCATGTTTACACAGATAGTGGTGTAGATATTTCCATGTTTATACAGATGACTGTGTAGTTATTTCCATGTTTATACAGATGGCGGTGTAGATATTTCCATAATTATAAACATAGCCATGCAGTTATTTCCTCGTTTATACAGATAGCAGTGTAGAGATTTCCATGTTTATAGAGATAGCGGTGTGGATATTGCCATATTTATACAGATAGCGGTGTAGATATTTCCATGTTTATACAGATGTTGGTGTAGATATTTCCATGTTTATAGAGATAGCTATGTAGATATTTCCATGTTTATACAGATAGCGTTGTAGATATTTCCATGTTTATACATATAGTGGTGTAGATATTTTCATGTTTATACAGATGACTGTGTAGTTATTTCCATGTTTATACAGATGGCGATATAGATATTACCATGTTTATACAGATAGCCATGTAGATATTTCCATGTTTATTCAGATAGCGGTGTAGACATTTCCATGTTTATAGAGATAGCGGTTTAGATATTTCCACATTTATACAGATAGTGGTGTAGATATTTCCATGTTTATACAGATGTTGGTGTAGATATTTCCATGTTTATAGAGATAGCTATGTAGATATTTCCATGTTTATACAGATAGCGTTGTAGATATTTCCATGTTTATACATATAGTGGTGTAGATATTTTCATGTTTATACAGATGACTGTGTAGTTATTTCCATGTTTATACAGATGGCGATATAGATATTACCATGTTTATACAGATAGCCATGTAGATATTTCCATGTTTATTCAGATAGCGGTGTAGACATTTCCATGTTTATAGAGATAGCGGTTTAGATATTTCCACATTTATACAGATAGTGGTGTAGATATTTCCATGTTTATACAGATGGTGGTGTAGATATTTCCATGTTTATGCAGATGGCGGTGTAGATATTTCCATGTTTATAGAGATGGCAGAGAAGATATTTCTATGTCTATAGAGATAGCAGTGTAGATACTTTCATACTGATTTTGCTCGCAGTGTAGATATTTCCATCTTTATACATATGGCAGTGTAGTTATTTCCATGTTCATGCAGATAGCGGTGTAGATATTTCCATGTTTACACAGATAGCGGTGTATGTATTTCCATGTTTATAGAGATAGCGGTGTGCATATTTCCATGTTTATACTGATGACTGTATAGATATTTCCATGTGTTTACAGATGGCGGTGTAGATTTTTCCATGTTTATACAGGTAGCGGTGTCGCTATTTCCCTGTTTATAGATATAGCGGTGTAGATATTTCCATGTTTATAGAGATGGCTTTGTAGATATTTCCATGTTTATACAGATGGCAGTGTAGATATTTCCAAGTTTATACAGATAGTGGTATAGATATTTCCATGTTTATACACATGACTGTTTAGGTATTTCCATGTATATACAGACGGAGGTGTAGATATTTCCATATTGATACAGATAGCGGTGTAGGTATTTCCATGTTTATACAGATAGTGGTGTAGATATTTCCATGTTTATACAGATAGCGGTGTAGATATTTCCATGTTTACAGAGATAGAAGTGTAGATATTTCCATATTTGCAGAGATTGCGGTGTAGGTATTTCCATGTTTACAGAGATAGAAGTGTAGATATTTCCATATTTGCACTGACTGCGGTGTAGATTTTTTCATCTTCACACAGATAGCGGTGTACAGATTTGCATGTTTACACAGACAGTTGTGTAGACATTTCCGTGTTGACACAGATTGCGGAGTAGATATATCCATGTTTATAAAGATAGCGGTGTAGATATTTCCATGTTTATACAGATAGCGGTGTAGATATTTCCATGTTTATACAGATAACGGTGTGGCTATTTCCATGTTTATGCAGATAGCGATGTAGATATTTCCATGGTTATAGAGATGGCTGTGAAGATATTTCCATGTTTATACAGATGGCAGTGTAGATATTTCCATGTTTATAGAGATAGTGGTGTAGATACTTCCATATTTATACAGATGACTGTGTAGTTATTTCCAAGTTTGTGCAGATGGTGGTGTAGATACTTCCATGTTTATACAGATTGCGGTGTAGACATTTCCATGTTTATAGAGATAGCGGTGTAGATATTTCCATATTTATACAGATAGCGGTGTAGATATTTTCACGTTTCAGCAGATGGTGGTGTAGATATTTCCATGTTTATGCAGTTGGTCTTGGAGATATTTCCATGTTTATAGAGATGGCAGAGTAAATATTTCTATGTTTATAGAGATGGCGGTGTAGATACTTCCATACTTAAACTGCTCGCGGTGTGGATATTTCCATCTTTATACAGATGGCAGTGTTTTATTTCCATGTTCATGCAGATAGCGGTGTAGATATTTCCATGTTTATACAGTTAGTGGTGTAGGTATTTTCATGTTTATAGAGATAGCAGTGTAGATATTTCCATGTTTATCCAGATATCCGTGAAGATATTTCCATATTTATACAGATAGTGGTGTAGATATTTCTATGATTGTACAGATAGCTTTGTAGTTATATCCATGTTTATGGAGATCGCGGTATAGATATTTCCATGTTTATACAGATAGTGGTGTAGATATTTCCATGTTTATTCAGATAGCGGTGTAGATATTTCCATGTTTACAGAGATAGAGGTGTAGGTATTTCCATATTTGCACAGATTGCGGTGTAGACATTTCCATCTTCACACAGATAGCGGTGTACATATTTCCATGTTTACACAGACAGCTGTGTAGATATTTCCTTGTTTACACAGATAGTGTTGTAGATATTTCCATGTTTATACAGATTGCGGTGTAGAGATTTCCATGTTTATAAAGATAGCGGTGTAGATATTTCCATGTTTATACAGATAGTGGTGTATATATTTCCATGCTTATACAGATAGCGGTGTGGCTATCTGCATGTTTATACAGATAGTGATGTAGATATTTCCATGTTTATAGAGATGGCTGTGTATATATTTCCATGTTTATACAGAAGGCAGCGTAGATATTTCCATGTTTATACTGATAGTGGTGTAGATATTTCCATGTTTATACAGATGACTGTGTAGTTATTTCCATGTTTATACAGTTGGCGGTGTAGATATTTCCATGTTTATCGAGATAGCCATGTAGATATTTCCATGTTTATACAGATAGCGGTGTAGACATTTCCATGTTTATAGCGATAGCGATGCAGATATTTCCATACATATACAGATAGCGGTGTAGATATTTCCATGTTTATACAGATGGCAGTATAGATATTTCCATGTTTATGCAGATGGCGGTGTAGAAATTTCCATGTTTATAGAGATGGCAGATTAGATATTTTTAAGTTTATAGAGATAGCGGTGTAGATACTTCCATACTTATACTGCTCGCGGTGTAGATATTTCCATCTTTATGCAGATGGCAGTGTAGTTATTTCCATGTTCATGCAGATAGCGGTGTAGATATTTCCATGTTTATACAGATAGCGGTGTGGCTATTTCCATGTTTGTGCAGATAGCGATGTGGCTATCTCCATGTTTATACAGATAGCGATGTAGATATTTCCATGTTTATAGAGATTGCTGTGTATATATTTCCATGTTTATACAGATGGCAGTGTAGATATTTCCATGTTTATACAGATAGTGGTGTAGATATTTCCATGTTTATACAGATGACTGTGTAGTTATTTCCATGTTTATACAGATGGCGGTGTAGATATTTCCATGTTTATAGAGATAGCCATGTAGATATTTCCATGTTTATACAGAGAGCGGTGTAGACATTTCCATGTTTATAGAGATAGCGGTTTAGATATTTCTATATTTATACTGATAGTGGTGTAGATATTACCATGTTTATACAGATGGCGGTGTAGATATTTCCATGTTTATGCAGATGGCGGTGTAGATATTTGCATGTTTATAGAGATGGCAGAGTAGATATTTCTACGTTTATAGAGATAGCGATGTAGATACTTCCATACTTATATTGCTCGCGGTGTAGATATTTCCATCTTTATACACATGGCAGTGTAGTTATTTCCATGTTCATGCAGATAGCGTTGTAGATATTTCCATGTTTACAGAGATAGCGGTGTATGTATTTCCATGTTTATAGAGATAGCGGTGTAGATATTTCCATGTTTATACAGATGACTGTGTAGATATTTCCATGTTTTTACAGATGGCGGTGTAGGTATTTGCGTGTTTATACAGGTAGCAGTGTGGCTATTTCCATGTTTATAGAGATAGCGGTGTAGTTACTTCCATGTTTATAGAGATGGCTGTGTAGCTATTTCCATGTTTATACAGATGGCAGTGTAGATATGTCCATGTTTATACAGACAGTGATATAGATATTTCCATGTTTATAGAGATGGCTGTGTAGGTATTTCCATGTTTATACAGATTGCAGTGTAGATATTTCCATGTTTATAAAGACATCGGTGCAGATATTTCCATATTTATACAGATAGCGGTGTATATGTTTCCATGTTTATACAGATAGCGGTGTAGATATATCCATGTTTATACAGACCGTGGTGTTGATATTTCCATGTTTATACAGATAGTGGTGTAGGTATTTCCATGTTTATACAGATAGCGGTGTAGATATTTCCATTCTTACAGAGATAGAGGTGTAGGTATTTCCATATTTGTACTGATTGCGGTGTAGATATTTCCATCTTCACACAGACAGCGGTGTACATATTTGCATGTGTACACAGACAGCTGTGCAGATATTTCCATGTTGACACAGAGAGTGTTGTAGATATTTCCATGTTTATAGAGATGGCTGTGTATATATTTCCATGTTTATAGAGATGGCAGTGTACATATTTCCATGTTTATACAGATAGTGGTGTAGATATTTCCATGTTTATACAGATGACTGTGTATTTATTTCCATGTTTATACAGATGGCGGTGTAGATATTTCCATGTTCATGCAGATAGCGGTGAAGATATTTCCATGTTTACACAGATAGCGGTGTATATATTTGCATGTTTACACAGACAGCTGTGTAGATATTTCCATGTTGACACAGATTGCGGTGTAGATATATCCATGTTTATAAAGATAGCGGTGTAGATATTTCCATGTTTATACAGATAGCGGTGTAGATATTTCCATGTTTATACAGATAGCGGTGTGGCCATTTCCATGTTTATGCAGATAGCGAAGTAGATATTTCCATGTTTATAGAGATAGCTGTGTGGATATTTACATGTTTATACAGATGGCAGTGTAAATGTTTCCATGTTTATAGAGATAGTGGTGTAGATACTTCCAGGTTTATACAGATGACTGTGTAGTTATTTCCATGTTTGTACAGATGGTCGTGTGGATATTTCCATGTTTATAGAGATAGCCATGTAGATATTTCCATGTTTATACAGATTGCGGTGTAGACATTTCCATGTGTATAGAGATAGCGGTGTAGGTATTTCCATATTTATACAGATAGCGGTGTAGATATTTTCACGTTTCTACAGATGGCGGTGTCGATATTTCCATGTTTATGCAGATAGCAGTGTAGATATTTCCATGTTTATACGGATGGCGGTGAAGATATTTCCATGTTTATGCAGATGGCCGTGTAGATATTTCCGGGTTTATAGAGATGGCGGTGTGGATATTTCTATGTTTATAGAGATAGAGGTGTAGATATTTCCATATTTATACTGCTCGCGGTGTAGGTATTTCCATCTTTATACAGATGGTAGTGTAGATGTTTGCATGTTCTTGCAGATAGCGGTGTAGATATTTCCATGTTTATACAGATAGCGGTGTAGGTGTTTCCATGTTTATAGAGATAGCGGTGTAGATATTTCCATGTTTATACAGAGGACTGTGTAGATATTTCCATGTTTTTACAGATGGCTGTGTAATATTTCCATGTTTACACAGATAGCGGTGTGGCTATTATTTCCATGTTTATAGAGATAGCTGTGTAGATATTTCCATGTTTATAGAGATGGCTGTGTAGATATTTCCATGTTTATGCATATGGCAGAGTAGATATTTCCATGTTTATACAGATAGTGGTATAGATATTTCCATGTTTATACAGACGACTGTGTAGGTATTTCAATGTGTATACAGATGGCGGTGTAGATATTTCCATGTTTATAAAGACATCGGTGCAGATATTTCCATATTTATACAGATAGCGGTGTAGATATTTCCATGTTTATACAGATAGCGGTGTAGATATATCCATGTTTATACAGACCGTGGTGTAGATATTTCCATGTTTATACAGATAGTGGTGTAGATATTTCCATGTTTATACAGATAGCGGTGTAGATATTTCCATTCTTACAGAGATAGAGGTGTAGATATTTCCATATTTGCAAAGAATTCGGTGTAGATATTTCCATCTTCACACAGATAGCGGGGTACATATTTGCATGTTTACACAGACAGCTGTGTAGGTATTTCCATGTTGACACAGATTGCGGTGTAGATATTTCCATGTTTATAAAGATAGCGGTGTAGACATTTCCATGTTTATACAGATAGCGGTGTAGATATTTCCATGTTTATACAGATAGCGGTGTGGCTATTTCCATGTTTATGCTGATAGCGATGTAGATATTTCCATGTTTATAGAGATGGCTGTGTAGATATTTCCATGTTTATACAGATGGCAGTGTAGATATTTCCATGTTTATAGAGATAGTGGTGTAGATACTTTCTTGTTTATACAGATGACTGTGTAGTTATTTCCATGTTTATACAGATGGTGGTGTAGATATTTCCATGTTTATAGAGATAGCCATGTAGATATTTCCATGTTTATACAGATAGCGGTGTAGAGATCTCCATGTTTATAGAGATAGCGGTGTAGACATTTCCATATTTATGCAGATACCGGTGTAGATATTTTCACGTTTCTACAGATGGCGGTGTAGTTATTTCCATGTTTATGCAGATGGCCTTGTAGATATTTCCATGTTTATAGAGATGGCAGAGTAAATATTTCTATGTTTACAGAGATAGCGGTGTAGATACTTCCATACTTTAACTGCTCGCGGTGTGGATATTTCCATCTTTATACAGATAGGATTGTTGTTATTTCCATGTTCATGCAGATAGCAGTGTAGATATTTCCATGTTTATACAGATGGCGGTGTCGATATTTCCATTTTTATGCAGATGGCCGTGTAGATATTTCCAGGTTTATAGAGATGGCGGTGTAGATATTTCTATGTTTATAGAGATAGCGGTGTAGATATTTCCATGTTTATACAGATAGCGGTGTAGGTATTTCCATGTTTATAGAGATAGCGGTGTAGATATTTCCATGTTTATACAGAGGACTGTGTAGATATTTCCATGTTTTTACAGATGGCAGTGTAAGTATTTCCATGTTTATACAGATAGCGGTGTGTCTATTTCCATGTTTATAGAGATAGCGGTGTAGATATTTCCATGTTTATAGAGGTGGCTGTGAAGATACTTCCATGTTTTTACAGATGGCAGAGTAGATATTTCCATGTTTATGCAGATAGTGGTATAGATATTTCAATGTTTATACAGCCGACAGTGTAGGTATTTCAATGTATATACAGATGTCCGTGTAGATATTTCCATGTTTATAAAGACATCGGTGCAGATATTTCCATATTTATACATATAGCGGTGTAGATATTTTCATGTTTATACAGATAGCGGTGTAGATATATCCATGTTTATAGAGACCGTGCTGTAGATATTTCCATGTTTATACAGATAGTGGTGTAGATATTTCCATGTTTATACAGATAGCGGTGTAGATATTTCCATTCTTACAGAGATAGAGGTGTAGATATTTCCATATTTGCACGGATAGCGGTTTAGATATTTCCATCTTCACACAGATAGCGGTGTATATATTTGCATGTTTACACAGACAGCTGTGTAGATATTTCCATGTTGACACAGATTGCGGTGTAGATATATCCATGTTTATAAAGATAGCGGTGTAGATATTTCCATGTTTATACAGATAGCGGTGTAGATATTTCCATGTTTATACAGATAGCGGTGTGGCTATTTCCATGTTTATGCAGATAGCGAAGTAGATATTTCCATGTTTATAGAGATGGCTGTGTAGATATTTCCATGTTTATACAGATGGCAGTGTAAATGTTTCCATGTTTATAGAGATAGTGGTGTAGATACTTCCAGGTTTATACAGATGACTGTGTAGTTATTTCCATGTTTGTACAGATGGTCGTGTGGATATTTCCATGTTTATAGAGATAGCCATGTAGATATTTCCATGTTTATACAGATTGCGGTGTAGACATTTCCATGTGTATAGAGATAGCGGTGTAGATATTTCCATATTTATACAGATAGCGGTGTAGATATTTTCACGTTTCTACAGATGGCGGTGTAGATATTTCCATGTTTATGCAGATAGCAGTGTAGATATTTCCATTTTTATACGGATGGCGGTGAAGATATTTCCATGTTTATGCAGATGGCCGTGTAGATATTTCCATGTTTATAGAGATGGCAGAGTAAATATTTCTATGTTTACAGTGATAGCGGTGTAGATACTTCCATACTTTAACTGCTCGCGTTGTGGATATTTCCATCTTTATACAGATAGGATTGTTGTTATTTCCATGTTCATGCAGATAGCAGTGTAGATATTTCCATGTTTATACAGATGGCGGTGTCAATATTTCCATGTTTATGCTGATGGCCGTGTAGATATTTCCGGGTTTATTGAGATGGCAGTGAAGATATTTCTATGTTTATAGAGATAGCGGTGTACATATTTCCATATTTATACTGCTCGCGGTGTAGATATTTCCATCTTCATACAGATGGCAGTGTAGATATTTCCATGTTCTTGCAGATAGCGGTGTAGATATTTCCATGTTTATACAGATAGCGGTGTAGGTATATCCATGTTTATAGAGATAACGGTGTAGATATTTCCATGTTTATACAGAGGACTGTGTAGATATTTCCATGTTTTTACAGATGGCAGTGTATGTATTTCCATGTTTATACAGATAGCGGTGTGTCTATTTCCATGTTTATACAGATAGCGGTGTGTCTATTTCCATGATTATAGAGATGGCTGTGTAGATATTTCTATGTTTATACAGATGGCAGAGTAGATATTTCCATGTTTATACAGATAGTGGTATAGATATTTCCATGTTTATACAGACGACAGTGTAGGTGTTTCAATGTATATACAGATGGCCTTGTAGATATTTCCATGTTTATAAAGACATCGGTGCAGATATTTCCATATTTATACATATAGCGGTGTAGATATTTCCATGTTTATACAGATAGTGGTGTAGATATATCCATGTTTATACAGACCGTGGTGTAGATATTTCCATGTTTATACAGATAGTGGTGTAGACATTTCCATGTTTATACAGATAGCGGTGTAGATATTTCCATTCTTACAGAGATAGAGGTGTAGATATTTCCATATTTGCACAGATTGCGGTGTAGATATTTCCATCTTCACACAGATAGCGGTGTACATATTTGCATGTTTACACAGACAGCTTTGTAGATATTTCCATGTTGACACAGATTGCGGTGTAGATATATCCATGTTTATAAAGATAGCGGTGTAGATATTTCCATGTTTATACAGATAGCCGTGTAGATATTTCCACGTTTATACAGATAGGGGTGTGGCTATTTCCATGTTTATGCAGATTGCGATGTAGATATTTCCATGTTTATAGAGATGGCTGTGTAGATATTTCCATGTTTATACAGATGGCAGTGTAAATATTTCCATGTTTATAGAGATAGTGGAGTAGATACTTCCAGGTTTATACAGATGACTGTGTAGTTATTTCCATGTATGTACAGATGGTGGTGTAGATATTTCCATGTTTATAGAGATAGTCATGTAGATATTTCCATGTTTATACAGATTGCGGTGTAGACATTTCCATGTGTATAGAGATAGCGGTGTAGATATTTCCACATTTATTCAGATAGCGGTGTAGATATTTTCACGTTTCTACAGATGGCGGTGTAGATATTTCCATGTTTATGCAGATGGCCTTGTAGATATTTCCATGTTTATACAGATGGTAGAGTAAATATTTCTATGTTTATAGAGATAGCGGTGTAGATACTTCCATACTTAAACTGCTCGCGGTGTGGATATTTCCATCTTTATACAGATGGCAGTGTTGTTATTTCCATGTTCATGCAGATAGCGGTGTAGATATTTCCATGTTTATACAGATAGTGGTGTAGGTATTTTCATGTTTATAGAGATAGCGGTGTAGATATTTCCATGTTTATTCAGATAGCGGTGTAGACATTTCCATGTTTACAGAGATAGCGTTGTAGATATTTCCATATTTATACAGATAGCAGTGTAGATGTTTCCATGTTTATACAGATGGCGGTATAGATATTTCCATGTTTATGCAGATGGCCGTGTAGATATTTCCGGGTTTATAGAGATGGCGTTGTAGATATTTCTATGTTTATAGAGATAGCGGTGTAGATATTTCCATATTTATACTGCTCGCGGTGTAGATATTTCCATCATTATACAGATGGCATTGTAGATATTTCCATATTCTTGCAGATAGCGGTGTAGATATTTCCATGTTCATACAGATAGCGTTGTAGTTATTTCCATGTTTATAGGGATAGCGGTGTAGATATTTCCATGTTTTTACAGAGGACTGTGTAGATACTTCCATGTTTTTACAGATGGCAGTATAAATATTTCCATGTTTATGCAGATAGCGGTGTGGCTATTTCCATGTTTATAGAGATAGCGGTGTAGATAATTCCATGTTAATAGAGATGGCTGTGTAGATATTTCCATGTTTATACAGATGGCAGAGAAGATATTTCCATGTTTATACAGATAGTGGTATAGATATTTCCATGTTTATACAGACGACTGTGTACGTATTTCAATGTATATACTGATGGCGGTGTAGATATTTCCATGTTTATAAAGACATCGGTGCAGATATTTCCATATTTATACAGATAGCGGTGTAGATATTTACATGTTTATACAGATAGCGGTGTAGATATATCCATGTTTATAGAGACCGTGGTGTAGATATTTCCATGTTTATACAGATAGTGGTGTAGATATTTCCATGTTTATACAGATAGCGGTGTAGATTTTTCCATTCTCACAGAGATAGAGGTGTAGATATTTCCTTATTTGCACAGATTGTGGTGTAGATATTTCCATATTCACACAGATAGCGGTGTACATATTTGCATGTGTACACTGACAGCTGTGTAGATATTTCCATGTTGACACACATAGTGTTGTAGATATTTCCATGTTTATACAGATTGCGGTGTAGATATTTCCATGTTTATAAAGATAGCGGTGTATATATTTCCATGTTTATACAGATAGCGGAGTCGATATTTCCATGTTTATACAGATAGCGATGTAGATATCACCATGTTTATAGAGATGGCTGTGAAGATATTTCCATGTTTTTACAGATGGCGGTGTAGATATTTCCATGTTTATACAGGTAGCGGTGTGGCTATTTCCATGTTTATAGAGATAGCGGTGTAGATATTTCCATGTTTATAGAGATGGCGGTGTAGATATTTCTATGTTTATACAAATGGCAGTGTAGATATTTCCATGTTTATACAGATAGCGGTATAGATATTTCCATGTTTATACAGATGACTGTGTAGGTATTTCCATGTATATACAGATGGCGGTGTAGATATTTCCATGTTTATACAGATGGCAGTGTAGATATTTCCATGTTTATGCAGATGGCCGTGTAGATATTTACGGGTTTATAGAGATGGTGGTGTAGATATTTCTATGTTTATAGAGATAGCGGTGTAAGTATTTCCATATGTATACAGCTCATGGTGTAGATACTTCCATGTTTATACAGATGGCAGTGTAGATATTTCCATGTTCTTGCAGATAGCGGTGTAGATATTTCCATGTTTATACAGATTGCGGTGTAGGCATTTCCATGTGCATAGAGATAGCGGTGTAGATATTTCCATGTTTTTACAGAGGATTGTGTAGATATTTCCATGTTTTTACAGATGGCAATGTAAATATTTCCATGTTTATACAGATAGCGGAGTGGCTATTTCCATGTTTATAGAGATAGCGGTGTAGATATTTCCATGTTTATAGAGATGGCGGTGTAGATATTTCTATGATTATACAGATGGCAGAGTAGATATTTCCATGTTTATACAGATAGTGTTATAGATATTTCCATGTTTATAGAGACGATTGTGTAGGTATTTCAATGTATATGCAGATGGTGGTGTAGATATTTCCATGTTTATAAAGACATCGGTGAAGATATTTCCATATTTATACAGATGGCGGTGTAGATATTTCCATGTTTATACAGATAGCGGTATAGATATATCCATGTTTATACAGACCGTGGTGTAGATATTTCCATGTTTATACAGATAGTGGTGTAGGTATTTCCATGTTTATTCAGATAGCGGTGTAGATATTTCCATTCTTACAGAGATAGAGGTGTAGATATTTCCATATTTGCACTGATTGCGGTGTAGATATTTCCATCTTCACACAGATAGCGGTGTACATATTTGCATGTGTACACAGACAGCTGTGTAGATATTTCCATGTTGACACAGATAGTGTTGTAGATATTTCCATGTTTATAGAGATGGCTGTGTATATATTTCCATGTTTATAGAGACGGCAGTGAACATATTTCCATGTTTATACAGATAGTGGTGTAGAGATTTCCATGTTTATACAGATGACTGTGTATTTATTTCCATGTTTATACAGATGGCGGTGTAGATATTTCCATGTTCATGCAGATAGCGGTGTAGATATTTCCATGTTTACACAGATAGCATTGTATGTATTTCCAGGTTTATAGACATAGTGGTGTAGATATTTCCATGTTTATACAGATGACTGTGTAGATATTTCCATGTTTTTACGGATGGCGGTGTAGATATTTCCATGTTTATACAGATGGCAGTGTAGATATTTCCATGTTTATGCAGATGGCCGTGTAGATATTTACGGGTTTATAGAGATGGTGGTGTAGATATTTCTATGTTTATAGAGATAGCGGTGTAAGTATTTCCATATGTATACAGCTCATGGTGTAGATACTTCCATCTTTATACAGATGGCAGTGTAGATATTTCCATGTTCTTGCAGATAGCGGTGTAGATATTTCCATGTTTATACAGATTGCGGTGTAGGCATTTCCATGTGCATAGAGATAGCGGTGTAGATATTTCCATGTTTTTACAGAGGATTGTGTAGATATTTCCATGTTTTTACAGATGGCAATGTAAATATTTCCATGTTTATACAGATAGCGGAGTGGCTATTTCCATGTTTATAGAGATAGCGGTGTAGATATTTCCATGTTTATAGAGATGGCGGTGTAGATATTTCTATGATTATACAGATGGCAGAGTAGATATTTCCATGTTTATACAGATAGTGTTATAGATATTTCCATGTTTATAGAGACGATTGTGTAGGTATTTCAATGTATATGCAGATGGTGGTGTAGATATTTCCATGTTTATAAAGACATCGGTGAAGATATTTCCATATTTATACAGATGGCGGTGTAGATATTTCCATGTTTATACAGATAGCGGTATAGATATATCCATGTTTATACAGACCGTGGTGTAGATATTTCCATGTTTATACAGATAGTGGTGTAGGTATTTCCATGTTTATTCAGATAGCGGTGTAGATATTTCCATTCTTACAGAGATAGAGGTGTAGATATTTCCATATTTGCACTGATTGCGGTGTAGATATTTCCATCTTCACACAGATAGCGGTGTACATATTTGCATGTGTACACAGACAGCTGTGTAGATATTTCCATGTTGACACAGATAGTGTTGTAGATATTTCCATGTTTATAGAGATGGCTGTGTATATATTTCCATGTTTATAGAGACGGCAGTGAACATATTTCCATGTTTATACAGATAGTGGTGTAGAGATTTCCATGTTTATACAGATGACTGTGTATTTATTTCCATGTTTATACAGATGGCGGTGTAGATATTTCCATGTTCATGCAGATAGCGGTGTAGATATTTCCATGTTTACACAGATAGCATTGTATGTATTTCCAGGTTTATAGACATAGTGGTGTAGATATTTCCATGTTTATACAGATGACTGTGTAGATATTTCCATGTTTTTACGGATGGCGGTGTAGATATTTCCATGTTTATACAGGTAGCGGTGTGGGTATTTCCATGATTATAGAGAGAGCGGTGTAGATATTTCCATGTTTATAGAGATGGCGGTGTAGAGATTTCCATGTTTATACAGATGGCAGTGTAGATATTTCCATGTTTATACAGATAGTGGTATAGATATTTCCATGTTTATACAGATGACTGTGTAGGTATTTCCATGTATATACAGATGGCGGTGTAGATATTTCCATGTTTATAAATATAGCGGTGTAGATATTTCCATATTTATACAGATAGCGGTGTAGATATTTCCATGTTTATACAGATAGCGGTGTAGATATTTCCTTGTTTACAGAGATAGAGGTGTAGGTATTTCCATATTTGCACAGATTGTGGTGTAGATACTTCCATCTTCACACAGATAACGGTGTACATATTTGCATGTTTACACAGAGAGCTGTGTAGATATTTCCATGTTTACACAGATAGTGTTGTAGATATTTCCATGTTTATAAAGATTGCGGCGTAGATATTTCCATGTTTGTAAAGATAGCGGTGTAGATAAATCCATGTTTATACAGATACCGGTGTAGACATATCCATGTTTATACAGATAGTGGTGTGGCTATTTCCATGTTTATACAGATGGCGGTGTAGATATTTGCATGTTTATAGAGATGGCTGTGTAGATATTTCCATGTTTATACAGATGGCAGTGTAGATATTTCCAAGTTTATAGAGATAGTGGTGTAGATATTTTCATATGTATACAGCTCGCAGTGTAGATATTTCCATCTTTATGCAGATGGCAGTGGAGATATTTCCATGTTCTTGCAGATAGCGGTGTAGATATTTCCATGTTTATACAGATAGCGGTGTAGGTATTTCCATGTTTATAGAGATAGCGATGTAGATATTTCCATGTTTTTACAGAGGACTGTGAAGATATTTCCATGTTTTTACAGATGGCAATGTAAATATTTCCATGTTTATACAGATAGCGGTGTGGCTATTTCCATATTTATAGAGATAGCTGTGTAGATATTTCCATGTTTATAGAGATGGCGGTGTAGATATTTCCATGTTTATACAGATGGCAGAGTAGATATTTCCATATTTATACAGATATTGTTATAGATATTTCCATGTTTATACAGATGATTGTGTAGGTGTTTGAATGTATATGCAGATGGCGGTGTAGATATTTCCATGTTTATAAAGACATCGCTGCAGATATTTCCATATTTATACAGATATCGGTGTAGATATTTCCATGTTTATACAGATAGCGGTGTAGATATATGCATGTTTATACAGACCGTGGTGTAGATATTTCCATGTTTATACAGATAGTGGTGTAGGTATTTCCATGTTTATACAGATAGCGGTGTAGATATTTCCATTGTTACAGAGATAGAGGTGTAGATATTTCCATATTTGCACTGATTGCGGTGTCAATATGTCCATCTTCACACAGATAGCGGTGTACACATTTGCATGCGTACACAGACAGCTGTGCAGGTATTTCCATGTTGACACAGATAGTGTTGTAGATATTTCCATGTTGATAAAGATTGCGGCGTAGATATTTCCATGTTTATAAATATAGCGGTGTAGATAAATCCATGTTTATATAGAGAGCGGTGTAGACATTTCCATGTTTATACAGATAGTGGTGTGGCTATTTCCATGTTTATACAGATGGCGGTTTAGATATTTCCATGTTCATGCAGATAGCGGTGTAGATATTTCCATGTTTACACAGATAGCGGTGTATGTATTTCCATGTTTATAGAGATAGCGGTGTAGTTATTTCCCTGTTATACAGACGACTGTGTAGGTATTTCCATGTTTTTACAGATGGCGGTGTAGATATTTCCATGTTTATACAGGTAGCGGTGTGGCTATTTCCATGTTTATAGAGATAGCGGTGTAGATATTTCCATGTTTATAGAGATGGCGGTGTAGAGATTTCCATGTTTATACAGATGGCAGTGTAGATATTTCCATGTTTATACAGATAGTGGTATAGATATTTCCATGTTTATACAGATGACTGTGTAGGTATTTCCATGTATATACAGATGGCGGTGTAGATATTTCCATGTTTATAAAGATAGCGGTGTAGATATTTCCATATTTATACAGATAGCGGTGTAGGTATTTCCGTGTTTATACAGATAGCGGTGTAGATATTTCCTTGTTCACAGAGATAGAGGTGTAGGTATTTCCATATTTGCACAGATTGTGGTGTAGATACTTCCATCTTCACACAGATAGCGGTGTACATATTTGCATGTTTACACAGAGAGCTGTGTAGTTATTTCCATGTTTACACAGATAGTGTTGTAGATATTTCCATGTTGATAAAGATTGCGGCGTAGATATTTCCATGTTTATAAATATAGCGGTGTAGATAAATCCATGTTTATACAGAGAGCGGTGTAGACATTTCCATGTTTATACAGATAGTGGTGTGGCTATTTCCATTTTTATACAGGTAGTGATGTAGATATTTGCATGTTTATAGAGATGGCTCTGTAGATATTTCCGTGTTTATACAGATGGCAGTGTAGATATTTCCATGTTTGTAGAGATATTGGTGTAGATATTTCCATGTTTATACAGATGACTGTGTAGATACTTCCATGTTTACACAGATAGTGTTGTAGATATTTCCGTGCTTATAAAGATTGTGGTGTAGATATTTCCATGTTTATAAAGACATCGGTGCAGATATTTCCATATTTATACAGATAGCGGTGTAGATATTTCCATGTTTATACAGATAGCGGTGTATATATATCAATGTTTATACAGACCGTGGTGTAGATATTTCCATGTTTATACAGATAGTGGTGTAGGTATTTCCATGTTTATACAGATAGCGGTGTAGATATTTCCATTCTTACTGAGATAGATGTGTAGATATATCCACGTTTATACAGACCGTGGTGTAGATATTTCCATGTTTATACAGATAGTAGTGTAGGAATTTCCATGTTTATACAGATAGCGGTGTAGATATTTCCATTCTTACAGAGATAGAGGTGTAGATATTTCCATATTTGCACTGATTGCGGTGTAGATATTTCCATCTTCACACAGATAGCGGCGTACATATTTGCATGTGTACACAGACAGCTGTGCAGATATTTCCGTGTTGACACAGACAGTGTTGTAGATATTTCCATGTTTATAGAGATGGCTGTTTATATATTTCCATGTTTATAGAGATGGCAGTGTACATATTTCCATGTTTATACAGATAGTGTTGTAGTTATTTCCATGTTTATACAGATGACTGTGTATTTATTTCCAAGTTTATACAGATGGCGGTGTAGATATTTCCATGTTCATGCAGATAGCGGTGTAGATATTTCCATGTTTACACAGATAGCGGTGTAGGTATTTCCATGTTTATACAGATAGCAGTGTAGATATTTCCATGTTTATACCGATGACTGTGCAGGTACTTCCATGTTTATACAGATGGCGGTGTAGATATTTCCATGCTTATAGAGATATCCATGTAGATATTTCCATGTTTATACAGATAGCGGTGTAGACATTTCCATGCTTATGGAGATAGCGGTGTAGATATTTCCATATTTATACAGATAGCTGTGTAGATATTTCCATGTTTATACAGATGGCGGTGTAGATATTTCCATATTTGTGCAGATGGCGGTGTAGATATTTCCATGTTTATAAAGATAGCGGTGTAGATATTTCCATATTTATACAGATAGCGGTGCAAATATTTCCATGTTTATACAGATAGCGTTGTAGATATATACATGTTTATACAGATCACGGTGTAGATTTTGACATGTTTATACAGATAGTGGTGTAGATATTTCCATGTTTATACAGATAGCGGTGTCGATATTTCCATGTTTATGCAGATGGCGGTGAAGATATTTCCATGTTTATAGAGATGGCGGTGTAGATATTTCCATATTTATACTGCTCGCAGTGTAGTTATTTCCAGCTTTGTACAGATGGCAGTGTCGGTATTTCCATGACCATGCAGATAGCGGTGTAGATATTTCTATGTTTATACAGATAGCGGTGTAGATATTTCCATGTTTATAGAGATAGCAGTGTAGATATTTCCATGTTTATACAGATGACTGTGTAGATATTTCGATGTTTTTACAGATCGCAGTGTAAATATTTCCATGTTTATACAGATAGCGGTGTAGGTATATCCATGTTTATACAGATCGTGGTGTAGGTATTTTCATGTTTATACAGATAGTGGTGTAGATATTTCCATGTTTATACAGATAGCGGTGTAGATATTTCCATGTTTACAGAGATAGAGGTGTAGATATTTCCATGTTTCTACAGATAGCGGTGTAGATATTACCATGTTTACAGAGATAGAGGTGTAGATATGTCCATATTTGCACAGAATGCGATGTAGATATTTCCATGTTTATACAGATAGTGGTGTAGATATATCCATGTTTATACAGATAGTGGTGTAGATATTTCCTAGATATTTCCATGTTTATACTGATAGCGGTGTAGATATATCCATGTTTATACAGATAGTGGTGTAGATATATCCATGTTTATACAGATAGCGGTGTAGATATTTCCATGTTTACAGAGATAGAGGTGTAGATATTTCCATATTTGCACAGATTGCTGTGTAGATATTTCCATCTTCACACAGATAGCTGTGTACATATTTGCATGTTTACAGAGACAGCTGTGTAGATATTTCCATGTTGACACAGATTGTGTTGTAGATATTTCCATGTTTATACAGATTGCGGTGTAGATATTTCCATGTTTATTCAGATAGCGGTGTAGATAATACCATGTTCATAGAGATAGCGGTGTGGCTATTTGCATGTTTATACAGTTAGCGATGTAGATATTTCCATGTTTATAGAGATGACTGTGTAGATATATCCATGTTCATACAGATGGCAGTGTAGATATTTCCATCTTTACACAGATAGTGGTGTAGATATTTCCAAGTTTATACATATGAGTGTGTAGTTATTTCCATGTTTATACAGATGGCGGTGTAGAGATTTCCATGATTATAAACATAGCCATGCAGAGATTTCCATGTTTATACAGATAGCGGAGTAGACATTTCCATGTTTACAGAGATAGCGGTGTAGATATTTCCATATTTATACAGATAGCGGTGTAGATATTTCCATGTTTATACAGATGGTGGTGTAGATATTTCCATGTTTTTGCAGATGGCCATTTAGATATTTCCATGTTTATAGAGATGACAGAGTAAATATTTCTATGTTTATAGAGATAGCGGTGTAGATATTTCCATATTGATACTGCTCGCGTTGTTGTTATTTCCATCTTTATAAAGACGGCAGTATAGATATTTCCATATTGTTGCAGATAGCGGTGTAGATATTTCCATGTTTATGCAGATAGCAGTGTAGGTATTTTGATGTTTATAGAGACAGCGGTGTAGGTATTTCCATGTTTATACAGAGGACAGTGTAGATATTTCCATGTTTTTACAGATGGCAATGTAAATATTTCGATGTTTATACAGATAGTGGTGTCGCTGTTTCCATGTTTATAGAGATAGCGGTGTAGATATTTCCATGTTTATAGAAATGGCTGTGTAGATATTTCCATGTTTATACAGAAGGCAGAGTAGATATTTCCATGTTTATAGAGGTAGTGGTATAGATATTTCCATGTTTATACAGATGACTGTGTAGGTATTTCCATGTATATACAGATGGCTGTGTAGATATTTCCATGTTTATAAAGATATCGGTGTAGATATTTCCATATTTATTCAGATAGCAGTGTAGATATTTTCATGTTTATACAGATAGCGGTGTAGATATATCCATGTTTATAAAGATCGTGGTGTAGATATTTCCATGTTTATACAGATCGTGGTGTAGATATTTCCTTGTTTATACAGATAGCGGTGTAGATATTTCCATGTTTACAGAGATAGAGGTGAAGATATTTCCATATTTGTACAAATTGCGGTGTAGATATTTCCATCTTCACACTGATAGCGGTGTACATATTTGCATGTTTACACAGACAGCTGTGTAGATATTTCCATGTTGACACAGATAGTGTTGTAGATGTTTCCATGTTTATACAGATTGCGGTGTAGATATTTCCATGTTTATAAAGAGAGCGGTGTAGATATTTCCATGTTTATACAGATAGCGGTGTAGATATTTCTATGTTTACAGATAGCGGTGTGTCTATTTCCATGTATATACAGATAGCGATGTAGACATTTCCATGTTTATAGAGATGGGTGTGTAGATATTTCCATATTTATACAGAGAGCAGTGTAGATATTTCCATGTTTATACAGATGGCGTTGTAGCTATTTCCATGTTTATGCAGTTGGCGGTGTAGAAATTTCCATGTTCATAGAGATGGCAGAGTAGACATTTCTATGTTTATAGAAATAGCGGTGTAGATACGTCAATAATTATACTGCTCACAGTATAGATATTTCCATGTTTATACAGATGGCAGTGTAGTTATTTCCATGTTCATGCAGATAGCAGTGTAGATATTTCCATGTTTATACAGATAGCGGTGTAGGAATTTGCATGTTTATAGAGATAGCGGTGTAGATATTTCCATGTTCATACAGATGAGTGTGTAGATATTTCCATGTTTTTACAGATGGCGGTGTAGATATTTCCATGTTTATACAGGTAGCGGTGTGGCTTTTTCCATGTTTATAGAGATAGCGGTGTAGATATTTCCATGTTTATGGAGATGGCTGTGTAGATATTTCCATGTTTATACAGATGGCAGTGTAGATATTTCCATGTTTATACAGATAGTGGTATTGATATTTCCATGTTTATAGAGATGACTGTGTAGGTATTTCCATGTATATACAGATGGCGGTGTAGATATTTCCATGTTTATAAAGATAGCGGTGTAGATATTTCCATATTTATACAGATAGCGGTGTAGATATTTCCATGTTGATTCAGATAGCGTTGTAGATATATCCATGTTGATACAGATCGCGGTGTAGATATTTCCATGTTTGTACAGATAGTGGTGTAGATATTTCCATGTTTATACAGATAGCGGTGTAGATATTTCCATGTTTACAGAGATAGAGGTGTAGGTATTTCCATATTTGCACAGATTTCGGTGTAGATATTACCATCTTCACACAGATAGCGGTGTACATATTTGCATGTTTACACAGACAGCTGTGTAGATATTTCCATGTTGACACAGATAGTGTTGTAGGTATTTCCATGTTTATACAGATTGCGGTGTAGATATATCCATGTTTATACAGAGAGCAGTATTGATATTTCCATGTTTATACAGATAGCGGTGTGGCTATTTCCATGTTTATACAGATAGCGATGTAGATACTTCCATGTTTATAGAGATGGCTGTGTAGATATTTCCATGTTTATAAAGATGGCAGTGTCGATATTTCCATGTTTTTACAGATAGTGGTGTAGATATTTCCATGTTTATAGAGATGACTGTGTAGTTATTTCCATGTTTATACAGATGGCTGTGTATATATTTCCATGTTTATAAAGATAGCCATATAGGTATTTCCATGTTTAAACAGATAGCGGTGAAGGCATTTCCATGTTTATAGAGATAGCTGTGTAGATATTTCCATATTTATACAGATAGCAGTGTGGATATTTCCATGTTTAGACAGATGGCGGTGTAGATATTTCCATGTTCATGCAGATAGCCGTGTAGATATTTCCATGTTTATACAGATAGCGGTGTAGATATTTCCATGTTTAAAGTGATTGCGGTGTAGATATTTCTAACTTTATACAGAAGACTGTGTAGATAATTCCATGTTTTTACAGATGGCGGTGTAGATATTTCCATGTTTATAGTGGTAGCGGTGTGGCTATTTCCATGTTTATAGAGATAGCGGTGTAGATATTTCCATGTTGGTACAGATGGCTGTGTAGGTATTTCCATGTTTATACAGATAGCGGTGTAGATATTTCCATGTTTACAGAGATAGAGGTGTAGGTATTTCCATATTTGCACAGATTGCACTGTAGATATTTCCATCTTCACACAGATAGCGGTGTACATATTTGCAGGTTTACACAGACAGCTCTGTAGATATTTCCATGATGACACAGATAGTGTTGTAGATATTTCCATGTTTGTACAGATAGTGGTGTAGATATTTGTATGTTTATAAAGATAGCGTTGTAGATATTTCCATGTTTATACAGATAGCGGTGTAGATATTTCCATGTTTATACAGATAGCGGTGTGGCTATTTCCATGTTTATACAGATAGCGTTGTAGATATTTCCATGTTTATAGAGATGGCTGTGTAGATATTTCCATGTTTATACAGATGGCGGTGTCGATATTTCCATGTTTTAACAGATAGTGGTGTAGATATTTCCATGTTTATACAGATGACTGTGTAGTTATTTCCATGTTTATACAGATGGCGGTGTAGATATTTCCATGTTTGTAGAGAAAGCCACGTAGATATTTCCATGTTTATACACATAGCGGTGTAGACATTTCCATGTTTATAGAGATAGCTGTGTAGATATTTCCGTATTTATACAACTAGCGGTGTGGATATTTCCATGTTTATACAGATGGCGGTGTAGAAATTTCCATGTTTATAGAGTTGGAATAGTAGAAATTTCTATGTTTATAGAGATAGAGGTGTAGATACTTCCATATTTATACTGCTCGCGGTGTAGATATTTCCATCTTTATACAGGTGGCAGTGTAGTTATTTCCTTGTCCATGAAGTTAGCGGTGTAGATATTTCCATGTTTATGCAATTAGCGGTGTAGGTATTTCCATGTTTATAGAGATGGTTGTGTAGGTATTTCCAAGTTCATACAGATGACTGTGTAGATATTTCCATGTTTTTACAGATATCGGTGTAGATATTTCCATGTTTATACAGGTAGCGGTGTGGCTCTTTCCATGTTTATAGAGATAGCGGTGTAGACATTTCCATGTTTCTACAGATGCCTGTGTAGATATTTCCATGTGTAGACAGATGGCGGTGTAGATATTTTCATGTTTATAGAGATGGTGGTGTAGATATTTCCATGTTTATACAGATGACTGTGTAGATATTTTCATGTTTATAAAGATGACGGTGTTGATATTTCCATGTTTATAGAGATAGCAGTGTAGTTATTTCCATGTTTATAAAGATAGCGGTGTAGATATTTCCATGTTTATACAGATCGCGGTGTAGATATTTCTGTCTTTGTACAGATAGCGGTGTAGATATTTCCATCGTCATACAGATTGCGGTGTACATATTTCCATGTTAACACAGATAGTGGTGTAGTTATTTCCATGTTTATACAGATAGCGGTCTTGATATTTCCATGTTTGTTGGGATAGCGGTGTAGATATTTCCAGGTGCATAAAGATAGAATTTTAGATATTTCCATGTTAATACAGATAGCGGTGTTGATATTTCCATGCTTATACAGATGGCTGTATAGATATTTCCATGCTGATATGGAATGTGGTGTAGATATTTCCATGTTTATACAGGTGACTGTGTAGGAATTTCCATGTTTATATAGATGGCGGTGTAGATATTTGCATGTTTACAGAGATAGTGGCGTAGATATTTCTATGTTTATACAGATAGCGGTGCAGATATTTCCATGTTTATGGAGATAGCGGTGTAGATATTTCCAAATTTATACAGATAGCAGTGTAGATACTTCCATGTTTATACAGTTAGCGGTGTAGGTATTTCCATGGTTATAGAGATAGTGTTGTAGATATTTCCATGTTTATAGAGATCATAGTGTAGATATTTCAATGATTATACAGATGGCGGTGTAGTTATTTCCATGATTATAGAGAAGGCAGTGTAGATATTTCCATGTTTATAGAGATGGCGGTGTGGAAATTTCCATCTTTATACAGAAAGCGGTGTAGATATTTCCATGTTTATAGGGATAGCGGTGTAGATATTTCCATGTTTGTTTACAGAGATAGACGTGTAGATATTTCCATATTTGCAAAGATTGCGGTGTAGATATTTCCATTTTCACACAGATAGCGGTGTACATATTTGCATGTTTACAGAGACAGCTGTGTAGATATTTCCATGTTGACACAGATACTGTTGTAGATATTTCCATGTTTATACAGATCGCGGTGTAGATATTTCCATGTTTATAAAGATAGCGGTGTAGATATTTCCATGTTTATATAGATAGCGGTGTAGATATTACCATGTTTATACAGATAACGATGTGGGTATTTCCATGTTTATACAGATAGCGATGTAGATGTTTCCATGTTTGTAGAGTTGACTGTGTAGATATTTCCATGTTTATACACATGGCAGTATAGATATTTCCATGTATACACAGACAGTGGTGTAGATATTTCCATGTTTATACAGATGACTGTGTAGTTATTTCCATGTTTATACAGACGGTGGTGTAGATATTTCCATGTTTATAGAGATAGCCATGTAGATATTTCCATGTTTATACTGATAGCGGTGTAGGCATTTCTATGTTTACAGAGATAGCGTTGTAGATATTTCCATATTTATACAGATAGCGGTGTATATAATTCTATCTTTATACAGATGGTGGTGTAGATATTTCCATGTTTATACAGATGGCCGTGTAGATATTTCCATGTTTATAGAGATGGCGGTGTAGATATTTCTATGTTTATGGAGATAGCGGTGTAGATATTTCCATATTTATACTGCTCGTGGTGTAGATATTTCCATCTTTATACAGATGGCAGTGTAGATATTTCCATGTTCTTGCAGATAGCGGCGTAGATATTTCCATGTTTACACAGAAAGCGGTGTAGTTATTTCAATGTGTATAGAGATAGCGGTGTAGACATTTCCATGTTTATACAGAGGACTGTGTAGATATTTCCATGTTTTTACAGATGTCAGTGTAAATATTTCCATGTTTATACAGATAGAGGTGTGGCTATTTCCATGTTTATAGAGATAGCGGTGTAGATATTTCCATGTTTATAGAGATAGCCATGTAGATATTTCCATGTTCATACAGATAGCGGTGTAGACATTTCCGTGTTTATAGACATAGCGGTGTAGGTATTTCCATGTTTATTCTGATGACTGTGTAGGTATATCTATGTTTTTACAGATGGCGGGGTAGATATTTCCATGTTTATACAGATAGCGGTGTGGCTATTTCCATGTTGATAGAGATAGGTGTGTAAATATTTCCATGTTTATAGAGATGGTTGTCTAGATATTTCCATGTTTATACAGATGGCAGTGTAGATATTTTCATGTTTATACAGATAGTGGTATAGATATTTGCATGTTTATACAGATGACTGTGTAGGTATTTCCATGTATATACAGATGGCAGTGTAGATATTTCCATGTTCATAAAGATAGCGGTGTAGATATTTCCAGATTTATACAGATAGCGGTGTAGATATTTCCCTGTTTATACAGATAGCGGTGTAGATATATCCATGTTTATACAGATCGTGGTGTAGATATTTCCATGATTATACAGATATTGGTGTAGATATTTCCCTGTTTATACATATAGCGGTGTAGACATTTCCATGTTTACAGAGATAGCGGTGTAGATATTTCCATCTTCACGCAGATAGCGGTGTACATATTTGCATGTTTACACAGACAGATGTGTAGATACTTCCATGTTGACACAGATACTGTTTTAGATATTTCCATGATTATATAGATTGCGGTGTAGTTATTTCCATGTTTATAAACATAGCGGTGTAGATATTTCCATGTTTATACAGTTATCGGTGTAGATATTTCCATGTTTATACAGATAGCGGTGTGGCTATTTCCATGTTTATACAGATAGCGGTGTAGACATTTCCATGTTTACAGAGATAGCGGTTTAGATATTTCCATATTTATACAGATAGCGGTGTACATACTTCTATGTTTATACAGATGGTGGTGTAGATATTTCCATGTTTATGCAGATGGCCGTGTAGATATTTTCATGTGTATAGAGATGGCGGTGAAGATATTTCTATGTTTATAGAGATAGCGGTGTAGATATTTCCTTGTTTATACTGCTCACGGTGTAGATATTTCCATATTTATACAGAGGGCAGTGTAGATATTTCCATGTTCTTGCAGATAGCGGTGTAGATATTTCCATGCTTATACAGATAGTGGTGTAGGTATTTCCATCTTTATAGAGATAGCGGTGTAGATATTTCCATACTTATACTGCTCGTGGTGTAGATATTTCCATCTTTATACAGATGACAATGTAGTTATTTCCATGTTCATGCAGATAGTGGTGTAGATATTTCCATGTTTATACAGATAGCAGTGTAGGTTTTCCATGTTTATAGAGATAGCGGTGTAGATATTTCCATGTTTATACAGATGACTGTGTAGATATTTCCATGTTTTTAGAGATGGTGGTGTAGATATTTCCATGTTTATACAGGTAGCGGTGTGGCTATTTCCATGTTTATAGAGATAGCGGTGTAGATCTTTCCATGTGTATACAGATGGCTGTGTAGATATTTCCATGTTTATACAGATGGCAGTGTAGATATTTCCATGTTTATACAGATAGTGGTATAGATATTTCCATGTTTATACAGATGACTGTGTAAGTATTTCCATGTATATACAGAGAGCGGTGTAGATATTTCCCTGTTTATAAAGATAGCGGTGTAGATTTTTCCATATTTATACAGATAGCGGTGTAGATATTTCCATGTTTATACAGATCGCGGTGTAGATATTTCCATGTTTATACAGATAGTGGGGTAGATATTTTCATGTTTATACAGATAGTGGTGTAGATATTTCCATGTTTACAGAGATAGAGGTGTAGGTATTTCCATATTTGCGCAGATTGCGGGGTAGATATTTCCATCTTCACACAGAGAGCGGTGTACATATTTGCATGTTTACAGAGACAGCTGTGTAGATATTTCCATATTTACACAGATAGTGTTGTAGATATTTCCATGTTTATTCAGATTGCGGTGTAGATATTTCCATGTTTATAAAGATAGCGGTGTAGATATTTCCATGTTTATACAGATAGCGGTGTAGATATTTCCATGTTTATACAGATAGCAGTGTGGCTATTTCCATGTTTATACAGAGAGCGATGTAGTTATTTGCATGTTTATAGAGATGGCTGTGTAGACATTTCCATGTTTATACAGATGGCAGTGTAGGTAATTTCATGTTTATAGAGATAGTGGTGTAGATATTTCTATGTTTATACAGATGACTGTGAAGTTATTTCCATGTTTATACACATGGTAGTGTAGATATTTCCATGTTTATAGAGATAGCCATGTAGATATTTCCATGTTTATACAGATAGCGGTGTAGACATTTCCATGTTTACAGAGATAGCGTTGTAGATATTTGCATATTTATACAGATAGCGGTGTAGATATTTCCATGTTTGTAGAGATGGCGGTGTAGATATTTCCATGTTTATGCAGATGGCCGTGTAGATATTTCCATGTTTATAGAGATGGCAGTATAGATATTTCTATGTTTACAGAGATAGCGGTGTAGATATTTCCATATTTATACTGCTCACGGTGTAGATATTTCCATATTTATACAGAGGGCAGTGTAGATATTTCCATGTTCTTGCAGATAGCGGTGTAGATATTTCCATGCTTATATAGATAGTGGTGTAGGTATTTCCATCTTTATAGAGATAGCGGTGTAGATATTTCCATACTTATACTGCTCGTGGAGTAGATATTTCCATCTTTATACAGATGACAGTGTAGTTATTTCCATGTTCATGCAGATAGTGGTGTAGATATTTCCATGTTTATACAGATAGCAGTGTAGGTTTTCCATGTTTATAGAGATAGCGGTGTAGATATTTCCATGTTTATACAGATGACTGTGTAGATATTTCCATGTTTTTAGAGATGGTGGTGTAGATATTTCCATGTTTATACAGGTAGCGGTGTGGCTATTTCCATGTTTATAGAGATAGCGGTGTAGATCTTTCCATGTTTATACAGATGGCTGTGTAGATATTTCCATGTTTATACAGATGGCAGTGTAGATATTTCCATGTTTATACAGATAGTGGTATAGATATTTCCATGTTTATACAGATGACTGTGTAAGTATTTCCATGTATATACAGAGAGCGGTGTAGATATTTCCCTGTTTATAAACATAGCGGTGTAGATTTTTCCATATTTATACAGATAGCGGTGTAGATATTTCCAAGTTTATACAGATCGCGGTGTAGATATTTCCATGTTTATACAGATAGTGGTGTAGATATTTTCATGTTTATACAGATAGTGGTGTAGATATTTCCATGTTTACAGAGATAGACGTGTAGGTATTTTCATATTTGCGCAGATTGCGGGGTAGATATTTCCATCTTCACACAGAGAGCGGTGTACATATTTGCATGTTTACAGAGACAGCTGTGTAGATATTTCCATATTTACACAGATAGTGTTGTAGATATTTCCATGTTTATTCAGATTGCGGTGTAGATATTTCCATGTTTATAAAGATAGCGGTGTAGATATTTCCATGTTTATACAGATAGCGGTGTAGATATTTCCATGTTTATACAGATAGCGGTGTGGCTATTTCCATGTTTATACAGAGAGCGATGTAGATATTTGCATGTTTATAGAGATGGCTGTGTAGACATTTCCATGTTTATACAGATGGCAGTGTAGGTAATTTCATGTTTATAGAGATAGTGGTGTAGATATTTCCATGTTTATACAGATGACTGTGAAGTTATTTCCATGTTTATACACATGGTAGTGTAGATATTTCCATGTTTATAGAGATAGCCATGTAGATATTTCCATGTTTATACAGATAGCGGTGTAGACATTTCCATGTTTACAGAGATAGCGTTGTAGATATTTGCATATTTATACAGATAGCGGTGTAGATATTTCCATGTTTGTAGAGATGGCGGTGTAGATATTTCCATGTTTATGCAGATGGCCGTGTAGATATTTCCATGTTTATAGAGATGGCAGTATAGATATTTCTGTTTACAGAGATAGCGGTGTAGATATTTCCATATTTATACTGTTCACGGTGTAGATATTTCCATATTTATACAGAGGGCAGTGTAGGTATTTCCATGTTCTTGCAGATAGCGGTGTAGATATTTCCATGCTTATACAGATAGTGGTGTAGGTATTTCCATCTTTATAGAGATAGCGGTGTAGATATTTCCATGTTTATACATAGGGCTGTGTAGATATTTCCATGTTTTTACAGATGTCAGTGTAAATATTTCCAGGTATATACAGATAGCGGTGTGGCTATTTCCATGTTTATAGAGATAGCGGTGTAGATATTTCCATGTTTATAGAGATGGCTGTGTATATATTTCCATGTTTATACAGATGGCAGCGTAGATATTTCCATGTTTATACAGATGACTGTGTAGTTATTTCCATGTATATACTGATGGCGGTGTAGATATTTCCATGTTTATAAAGATAGCGGTGTAGATATTTCCATATTTATACAGAGAGCGGTGTAGATAATTTCATGTTTATACAGATAGCGGTGTAGATATATCCATGTTTATACAGATCGTGGTGTAGATATTTCCATGTTTATACAGATAGTGGTGTAGTTATTTCCATGTTTAAACAGAGAGCGGTGTAGATATTTCCATGTTTACAGAGATAGAGGTGTAGATATTTCCATATTGGCACAGATTGCGGTGTAGATATTTCCATCTTCACACAGATAGCGGTGTACATATTTGCACGTTTTCACAGACAGCTGTGTATATATTTCCATGTTGACACAGATAACGTGGTAGATATTTCCATGTTTATACAGATTGTTGTGTAGATATTTCCATGATTACAAAGATAGCAGTGTAGATATTTCCATGTTTATACAGATAGCGTTGTAGATATTTCCATGTTTATAGAGATGGCTGTGTAGATATTTCCATGTTTATACAGATCGCAGTGTAGATATTTCCATGTTTATACAGGTAGTGGTGTAGATATTTCCATGTTTATGCAGATGACTGTGTAGTTATTTCCATGTTTATACAGATGTTGGTGTAGATATTTCCATGTTTATAGAGATAGCCATGTAGATATTTCCATGTTTATACAGATAGCGGTGTAGACATTTCCATGTTTATAGAGATCGTTGTGTAGATATTTGCATATTTATACAGATGGCGGTGTAGATATTTCCATGTTTATGCAGATGGCGGTGTAGATATTTCCATGTTTATAGAGATGGCAGTGTAGATATTTCTATGTTTATAGAGATACCGGTGTAGATATATACATATTTATACTGCTCGCGGTGTAGATATTTCCATCCTTATACAGATGGCAGTGTAGGTATTTCCATGTTCATGCAGACCACGGTGTAGATATTTCCATGTTTATACAGATTAGCGGTATAGATATTTCCATGTTTATAGAGATAGCGGTGCAGATATTTCCATGTTAATACAGATGACTGTGTAGATATTTCCATGTTTTTACAAATGGCGGTGTAGATATTTCCATGTTTATACTGATAGCGATGTGGCTATTTCCAGGTTTATAGAGATAGCGGTGTAGATATTTCCATGTTTATAGAGATGGCTGTGTAGATATTTCCATGTTTGTACAGATGGCAGTGTAGATATTTCCATGTTTATACAGATACTGGTATAGATATTTCCATGTTTATACAGATGGCAGTGTAGATATTTCCACGTTTTTACAGATAGCGGTGTAGATATTTCCATCTTTATACAGCTGACTGCGTAGTTATTTCCATGTTTTTACAGATGGCGGTGTAGATATTTCCATGTTTATAGAGATAGCCATGTAGATATTTCCATGTTTATACAGATGGCAGTGTAGATATTTCCATGTTTATACAGATGACTGTGTAGGCATTTCCATGTTCTTGCAGATAGCGGTGTAGGTATTTCCATATTTATACAGATAATGGTGTAGGTATTTCCATGTTCATAGAGAGAGTGGTGTAGATATTTCCATGTTCATACAGAGGACGGTGTAGATATTTCAATGTTTTTACAGATGGCAGTGTAAATATTTCCACGTTTATACAGATAGCAATGTGGTTATTTCCATGTTTATAGAGATAGCGGGTTTGATATTTCCATGTTTATAGAGATGGCTGCGTAGATATTTCCATGTTAATACAGATGGCAGTGTAGATATTTCCATGTTTATACTGATGACTGTGTAGGTATTTCCATGTATATATATATGGAGGTGTAGATATTTCCATGTTTATAAAGATAGCGGTGTAGATATTTCCAGATTTATACAGATAGCGGTGTAGATATTTCCATGTTTATACAGATAGTGGTGTAGATATATCCATGTTTATACAGATCGTGGTGTAGATATTTCCATGATTATACAGATAGTGATGCAGATATTTCCATGTTTATAGAGATGGCTGTGTAGATATTTCCATGTTTATACAGATGGCAGTGTAGATATTTCCAGGTTTTTACAGATAGTGCTGTAGATGTTTCAATTTTTATACAGCTTACTGCGCAGTTATTTCCATGTTTTTATAGATGGCGGTGTAGATATTTCCATGTTTATAGAGATAGCCATGTAGATATTTCCATGTTTATACAGATGGCAGTGTAGATATTTCCATGTTTTTACAGATAGCGGTGTACATATTTCCATCTTTATACAGCTGACTGTGTAGTTATTTCCATGTTTATACAGATGGCGGTGTAGATATTTCCATGTTTATGCAGATTGCGGTGTAGATATTTCCATGTTTATAGTTATGACAGTGTAGATGTTTCTATGTTTATAGAGATAGCGGTGTAGATACTTCCATACATATACTGCTCGCGGTGTAGATATTTCCATATTTATACAGATGGCAGTGTAGTTATTTCCATGTTCATGCAGATAGCGTTGTAGATATTTCCATGTTTATACAGGTAGCGGTGTGGCTATTTCCATGTTTATAGAGATAGCGGTGTAGATATTTCCATGTTTATAGAGATGGCTGTGTAGATATTTCCATGTTTATACAGAAGGCAGTGTAGATATTTCCATGTTTATACAGATAGTGATGTAGATGTTTCCATGTTTATACAGATGACTGTGTAGGTATTTCCATGTTCTTGCAGATAGCGGTGTAGGTATTTCCATGTTTATACAGATAGTGGTGTAGGTATTCCCATGTTTACAGAGATAGTGGTGTAGATATTTCCATGTTCATACAGAGGACGGTGTAGATATTTCAATGTTTTTACAGATGGCAGTGTAAATATTTCCATGTTTATACAGATAGCGATGTGGTTATTTCCATGTGTATAGAGATAGCGGCGTAGATATTTCCATGTTTATAGAGATGGCTGCGTAGATATTTCCATGTTAATACAGATGGCAGTGTAGATATTTCCATGTTTATACAGATAGTGGTGTAGATATATCCATGTTTATACAGATCGTGGTGTAGATATTTCCATGATTATACAGATAGTGGTGTAGATATTTCCATGTTTTACAGATAGCGGTGTAGGTATTTGCATGTTTACAGAGATACAGGTGCAGATATTTCCATATTTTCACAGATTGCGGTGCAGACATTTCCATCTTCAAAGAGATAGCGGTGAACATATTTCAGTGTTTACAACGACAGCTGTGTAGATATTTCCATGTTGACACAGATAGTGTTGTAGATATTTCCATGTTTATGCAGATTGCGGTGTAGATATTTCCATGTTTATACAGATAGCGGTGTAGATATTTCCATGTTAATACAGATGGCTGTGCAGATATTTCCATGTTTATAAAGATAGCGGTGTAGATATTTGCATATTTATACAGAGAGAAGTGTAGATATTACCATGTTTATACAGATAGCGGTGTAGATATATCCATGTTTATGCAGATCGTGGTGTAGATATTTCCATGTTTATACAGATCGTGGTGTAGATATTTCCTTGTTTATACAGATAGCGGTGTAGATATTTCCATGTTTACAGAGATAGAGGTGAAGATATTTCCATATTTGCACAAATTGCGGTGTAGATATTTCCATTTTCACACAGATAGCGGTGTACATATTTGCATGTTTACACAGACAGCTGTGTAGATATTTCCATGTTGACACAGATAGTGTTGTAGATATTTCCATGTTTATACAGATTGCGGTGTAGATATTTCCATGTTTATAGAGATAGCAGTGTAGATATTTCCATGTTTATACAGATAGCGTTGTGGCTATTTCCACGTTTATACAGATAACGATGTAGACATTTCCATGTTTATAGAGATGGGTGTGTAGATATTTCCATATTTATACAGATAGCAGTGTAGATATTTTCATGTTTATACAGATGGTGTTGTAGATATTTCCATGTTTATGCAGATGGCAGTGTAGAAATTTCCATGTTTATAGAGATGGCAGATTAGACATTTCTATGTTTATAGAAATAGCGGTGTGGATACTTCCATACTTATACTGCTCGCAGTGTAGATATTTCCATCTTTATACAGATGGCAGTGTAGTTATTTCCATGTTCATGCAGATAGCAGTGTAGATATTTCCATGTTTATACAGATAGCGGTGTAGATATTACCATGTTTATAGAGATAGCGTTGTAGATATTTCCATGTTCATACAGATGACTGTGTAGATATTTCCATGTTTCCACAGAGAGCGGTGTAGATATTTCCATGTTTATACAGATAGCGGTGTGGCTATTTCCATGTTTATACAGATAGCGATGTAGATATTTCCATGTTTATACAGATGGCTGTGTAGACATTTCCATGTTTATAAAGATGGCAGTGTCCATATTTCCATGATTTTACAGATAGTGGTGTAGGTATTTCCATGTTTATACAGATGACTGTGTAGTTATTTCCATGTTTATACAGATGGCGGTGTATATATTTCCATGTATATAGAGATAGCCATGTAGATATTTCCATGTTTATGCAGATAGCGGTGTAGACATTTCCATGTTTATATAGATGGCGGTGTAGATATTTCCATGTTTATGCAGATGACGGTGTAGATATTTCCATGTTTATATAGACGGCAGAGTAGATATTTCTTTGTTTATAGAGATAGCGGTGTAGATACTTCCATACTTATACTGCTCCCGGTGTAGGTATTTCCATCTTTGTCCAGATGGAACTGTAGTTATTTCCATGTTCATGCAGATAGCGGTGTAGATATATCCATGTTTATACAGATAGCGGTGTAGGTATTTCCATGTTTATAGAGATGGCTGTGTGGATATTTCCATGTTTATACAGAAGGCAGAGTAGATATTACCATGTTTATTGAGATAGTGGTATAGATATTTCCATGTTTATACAGATGACTGTGTAGGTATTTCCATGTATATACAGATGGCTGTGTAGATATTTACATGTTTATAAAGATAGCGGTGTAGATATTTCCATATTTATACAGATAGCGGTGTGGATATTTCCATGTTTATACAGATAGCGGTGTAGATAGATCCATGTTTATACAGATCGTGGTGTAGATATTTCCATGTTTATACAGATCGTGGTGTAGATATTTCCTTGTTTATACAGATAGCGATGTAGATATTTCCATGTTTATAGGGATGTGTGTGTAGATATTTCCATGTTTATACGGATGTCAGTGTAGATATTTCCATGTTTATACAGATAGCGGTGTAGGTATTTCGATGTTTATAGAGATAGCGGTGTAGATATTTCCATGATTATACAGAGGAATTTGGAGATATTTCCATGTTTTTACAGATGGCAATGTAAATATTTCGATGTTTATACAGATAGTGGTGTCGCTGTTTCCTTGTTTATAGAGATAGCGGTGTAGATATTTCCATGTTTATAGAGATGGCTGTGTAGATATTTCCATGTTTATACAGAAGGCAGAGTAGATATTTCCATGTTTATAGAGATAGTGGTATAGATATTTCCATTTTTATACAGATGACTGTGTAGGTATTTCCATGTATATACAGATGGCTGTGTAGATATTTCCATGTTTATAACGATAGCGGTGTAGATATTTCCATATTTATTCAGATAGCGGTGTAGATATTTTCATGTTTGTACAGATAGTGGTGTAGATATATCCATGTTTATAAAGATCGTGGTGTAGATATTTCCATGTTTATAGAGATCGTGGTGTAGATATTTCCTTGTTTATACAGATAGCGGTGTAGATATTTCCATGTTTACAGAGATAGAGGTGAAGATATTCCCATATTTGTACAAATTGCGGTGTAGTTATTTCCATCTTCACACTGATAGCGGTGTACATATTTGCATGTTTACACAGACAGCTGTGTAGATATTTCCATGTTGACACAGATAGTGTTGTAGATGTTTCCATGTTTATACAGATTGCGGTGTATATATTTCCATGTGTATAAAGAGAGCAGTGTAGATATTTCCGTGTTTATACGGATAGCGGTGTAGATATTTCCTTGTTTATACAGATAGCGGTGTGGCTATTTCCATGTATATACAGATAGCTATGTAGACATTTCCATGTTTATAGAGATGGGTGTGTAGATATTTCCATATTTATACAGAGAGAAGTGTAGATATTTCCATGTTTATACAGATGGCGGTGTAGATATTTCCATATTTGCAATTGTTGCGGTGTAGATATTTCCATCTTCACACAGATAGCGGTGTACATATTTGCATGTTTACAGAGACAGCTCTGTATATATTTCCATGATGACACAGATAGTGTTGTAGATATTTCCATGTTTGTACAGATAGTGGTGTAGATATTTCCATGTTTATAAAGATAGCGTAGTAGATATTTCCATGTTTATACAGATAGCGGTGTAGATATTTCCATGTTTATACAGATAGCGGTGTGGCTATTTCCATGTTTATGCAGATTGCATTGTAGATATTTCCCTGTTCATAGAGATGGCTGTGTAGATATTTCCATGTTTATACAGATGGCGGTGTCGATATTTCCATGTTTTTACAGATAGTGGTGTAGATATTTCCATGTTTATACAGATGACTGTGTAGTTATTTCCATGTTTATACAGATGGTGGTGTAGATATTTCCATGTTTATAGAGAAAGCCATGTAGATATTTCCATGTTTATACACATAGCGGTGTAGACGTTTCCATGTTTATAGAGATAGCTGTGTAGATATTTCCGTATTTATACAGTTAGGGGTGTGGATATTTCCATGTTTATACAGATGGCGGTGTAGATATTTCCATGTTTATGCAGATGGCGGTGTAGAAATTTCCATGTTTATAGAGATGGAAGAGTAGAAATTTCTATGTTTATAGAGATAGCGGTGTAGATACTTCCATATTTATACTGCTCGCGTTGTAGATATTTCCATCTTTATACAGATGGCAGTGTAGTTATTTCCATGTCCATGCAGTTAGCGGTGTAGATATTTCCATGTTGATACAATTAGCGGTGTAGGTATTTCCATGTTTATAGAGATGGTGGTGTAGATATTTCCAAGTTTATACAGATGACTGTGTAGATATTTCCATGTTTTTACAGATGGCGGTGTAGATATTTCCATGTTTATACAGGTAGCGGTTTGGCTCTTTCCATGTTTATAGAGATAGCGGTGTAGATATTTCCATGTTTATGGAGATGGCTGTGTAGATATTTCCACGTTTATACAGATGGCAGTGTAGATATTTCCATGTTTATACAGATAGTGGTATAGATATTTCCATGTTTATAGAGATGACTGTGTAGGTATTTCCATGTCTATACAGATGGCGGTGTAGATATTTCCATGTTTATAAAGATAGCGGTGTAGATATTTCCATATTTATACAGATAGCGGTGTAGATATTTCCCTGTTGATTCAGATAGCGTTGTAGATATATCCATGTTGATACAGATCGCGGTGTAGATATTTCCATGTTTATACAGATAGTGGTGTAGATATTTCCATGTTTATACAGATAGCGGTGAAGATATTTCCATGTTTACAGAGATAGAGGTGTAGGTATTTCCATATTTGCACAGATTTCGGTGTAGATATTTCCATCTTCACACAGATAGCGGTGTACATATTTGCATGTTTACACAGACAGCTGTGTAGATATTTCCATGTTGACAGAGATAGTGTTGTAGATATTTCCATGTTTATACAGATTGCGGTGTAGATACATCCATGTTTATACAGAGAGCAGTATTGATATTTCCATGTTTATACAGATAGCGGTGTGGCTATTTCCATGTTTATACAGATAGCGATGTAGATACTTCCATGTTTATAGGGATGGCTGTGTAGGTATTTCCATGTTTATAAAGATGGCAGTGTCGATATTTCCAAGTTTTTACAGATAGTGGTGTAGATATTTCCATGTTAAAACAGATCGTGGTGTAGATATTTCCATCTTTCTACAGATGGCAGTGTAGATATTTCCATGTTTATAGAGATAGTGGTTTAGATATTTCCTTGTTGATACACATAGCGCTGTAGATATTTCCATGTTTATACAGATAGCTGTGTAGATATTTCCATATTTGTACAGATCGCCGTGTAGATATTTCCATCTTTCTACAGAGGGCAGTGTAGATATTTCCATGTTTACACAGATGGAGGTGTAGATATTTCCATGTTTATAGAGATGGTGTATATATTTCCATGTTTATAGATATAGCGGTGTAGATATTTTCATGTTTATAGAGATAGCGGTGTAGGTATTTCCATGTTTATAGGGATAGCGTTGTAGATATTTCCATGTTGATACAGATAGCAGTGTAGATATTTCCATGCGTATACGGATAGCAGTGTTGGTATTTCCATGTTTATACAGATAGCGGTGTAGGTAATTCCATGTGTATACAGCTCGCGGAGTAGATATTTGTGTCTTTATAGAGATGGCAGTGTAGATACTTCCATGTTTATATATATGGCATTGTAGATATTTCCATGTTTATACAGATAGCGGTGGAGTTATATCCATGTTTATAGAGATCGTGGTGTAAATATTTCCATGTTTATACATGTGGAGGTGTAGATATTTCCATGTTTATACAGATGGCTTTGGTGATACTTCCATGTTTATACAGATGGCGGTGTAGATATTTCCATGTTTACAAAGATAGCGTTGTAGGTATTTCCATCTTTACAGAGATAGCGGTGTAGATATTTCCATCTTCACACAGTTAGCCGTGTAGATATTTCAATGTTTTTACAGAGAGCGGTGTAGATATTTCCATGTTTGTACTCATGGCGATGTAGATATTTTCATGTTTATACAGATGGCGGTGTAGATATTTCCATGTTTATACAGATTGCGGTGTAGATATTTCCATGTTTATACAGATAGCGGTGTAGATATTTTCATGTTTATAGAGATAGCGGTGTATTTCCATGTATATAGAGATAGCAGTGTAGATGTTTCCAAATTTGTACAGATAGCATTGCTGGTATTTCCATGTTTATACAGATAGCGGTATAGATATCTCCATGTTTATACATGTCAAGGTGTAGATATATGCATCTTTATACAGATGGCAGTGTAGATATTTCCATGTGTATACAGATGGCAGTGTAGATATTTCCGTGTTTATTCAGTTGGTGTTGTACATATTTCCATGTTCATACAGATAACTGTGTAGATATTTCCATGTTTATACAGATGACGGAGTAGATATTTCCATGTTTATACTGATGGCAGTGTAGATACTTCCATGTTTATACAGATGGTGGTGTAGATATTTCCGTGTTTATACAGATGACTGTGGAGATATTTCCATGTTTATAGAGATAGCGGTGTAAGTATTTCCATGTTGATAGACATAGCGGTGTATACTTTTCCATGTTTATACAGACCGTGGTGTAGTATTTCCATGTTTATACAGATAGCACTGTAGATAGTTCCATGTTTATGGAGATGGCGGTGTAGATATTTCCATGTTTGAAGAGATGGCTGTGGAGAAATTTCCATCTTTATACAGAAAGCGGTGTAGATATTTCTATGTTTATAGTGATAGTGGTGTAGATATTTCCATGTTTATAGAGATAGCGGTGTAGATATTTCCATGTATATACAGAGAGCGGTGTTGATATTTCCATGTTTATAGAGATAGCGGCGTAGATATCTCCATGTTTATATAGATAGCGGTGTAGATGTTTCCACTTTTACACAGATAGCGGTGTTGGTACTTCCATGTTTATACAGATAGCGGTGTACATATTTCGAAGTTTATAATTCTCAAAATGTAGATATTTCCATCTTTATACAGATGGCAGTGTAGATATTTCCATGTGTATACAGATAGCTGTGTAGATATTTCCTTGTTTATTCAGATGGTGGTGTACATATTTCCATGTTCATACAGAAGACTATGTAGATATTTCCATGTTTATACAGATGGCGGTGTAGGTATTTCCATGTTTATACAAATGGCAGTGTAGATATTTCCATGTTTATATAGATCGTGGTGCAGTTATTTCCATGTTTATACAGATAGCGGTGTAGATATTTCCATCTTTATACAGATAGCGGTGTAGATATTTCCATCCTTATACAGATAGCCATGTAGAGGTTTCCATGTTTATACAGATAGCGGTGTAGACATTTCCATGTTTACAGAGATAGTGTAGATATTTCCATATTTATACAGATAGCGGTGTAGATAATTCTATGTTTATACAGATGGTGGTGTAGATATTTCCATGTTTATGCAGATGGCCGTGTAGATATTTCCATGTTTATAGAGATGGCAGTGTAGATATTTCTATGTTTATAGAGATAGCGGTGTAGATATTTCCATATTTATACTGCTCGTGATGTAGATATTTCCATCTTTATACAGATGGCAGTGTAGATATTTCCATGTTCTTGCAGATAGCGGTGTAGATATTTCCATGTTTATACAGAAAGCGGTGTAGGTATTTCAATGAGTATAGAGATAGCGGTGTAGATATTTCCATGTTTATACAGAGGACTGTGTAGATATTTCCATGTTTTTACAGATGGCAGTGTAAATATTTCTATGTTATACAGAGAGCGGTGTGGGTATTTCCATGTTTATAGAGATAGTGGTGTAGATATTTCCATGTTTATAGAGATGGCTGTGAAGATATTTCCATGTTTATACAGATGGCAGTGTAGATATTTCCATGTTTATATAGATGACTGTGTAGGTATTTCCATGTATATACAGATGGCGGTGTAGATATTTCCATGTTTATAAAGATAGCGGTGTGGATATTTCCATATTTATACAGATAGTGGTGTACATATTTCCATGTTTATACAGATAGCGGTGTCGATATATCCACGTTTATACAGGTCGTGATGTAGAGATTTCCATGTTTATAAAGATAGTGGTGTAGATATTTCCATGTTTATACAGATAGCGGTGTAGATATTTCCATGTTTACAGAGATAGAGGTGTAGATATTTCCATATTTGCACAGATTGCGGTGTAGATATTTCCATCTTCACACAGATAGCGGTGTACATATTTGCATGTTTACACAGACAGCTGTGTAGATATTTCCATTATGACACAGATAGTGTTGAAGTTATTTCCATGTTTATACAGATGGCAGTGTAGATATTTCCATATTTATGCAGATGGTGGTGTAGATATTTCCATGTTTATATAGATGTCAGAGTAGATATTTCTTTGTTTATAGAGACAGCGGTGTAGATACTTCCATATTTATACTGCTCCCGTTGTAGATATTTCCATCTTTATACAGATGGCAGTGTAGTTATTTCCATGTTCAAGCAGATAGCGGTGTAGATATTTCCATGTTTATATAGATAGCGGTGTAGGTATTTCCATGTTTATACAGATAGCGGAGTATATATTTCCATGTTTTCACAGATAGCGGTGTAGATATTTCCATGTTTACACAGGAAGCTTTGTAGATATTTCCATGTTTATACTGATAGCAGTGCAGACATTTCCATGTATATGCAGATAGCGGTGCAGATATTTCCATGTTTATACAGATAGCGGTGTAGATATTTCCATCTTTATACAGATAGCGGTGTAGATATTTCCATCTTTATATAGATAGCCATGTAGATGTTTCCATGTTTACACAGAGAGCTGTGTAGATATTTTCATGTTTATACAGAAAGCGGTGTAGATATTTCCAGGTGCATAAAGATAGAATTGTAGCTATTTCCATGTTTATACAGATAGCGGTGTTGATATTTCCATGTTTATACAGATGGCTGTGTAGATATTTCCATGCTGATATGGATGGTGCTGTTGATATTTCCATGTTTATATAGGTGACTGTGTAGCAATTTCCATGTTTATATAGATGGCGGTGTAGATATTTCCATGTTTATAAAGATAGCGGTGTAGATATTTCCATATTTATACAGATAGCGGTGTAGATATTTCCAGGTTTATACAGATAGCGGTGTGGCTATTTAAATGTTTATACAGATAGCGATGTAGATATTTCCATGTTTATAGAGATGACTGTGTAGATATATCCATGTTTATACAGATGGCATTGTAGATATTTCCATCTTTACACAGATAGTGGTGTAGATATTTCCATGTTTATACAGATGACTGTGTAGTTATTTCCATGTTTATACAGATGGCGGTGTAGAGATTTCCATGATTATAAACATAGCCATGCAGATATTTCCATGTTTATACAGATAGCGGTGTAGACATTTCCCTGTTTACAGAGATAGCGGTGTAGATATTTCCATATTTATACAGATAGCGGTGTAGATATTTCCATGTTTATACAGATGGTGGTGTAGGTATTTCCATGTTTATGCAGATGTCCGTTTAGGTATTTCCATGTTTATAGAGATGGCGGTGTAGATATTTCTATGTTTACAGAGATAGCGGTGTAGATATTTCCATATTTATACTGCTCGCGGTGTAGATATTTCCATCTTTATACAGATGGCAGTGTAGATATTTCCATATTATTGCAGATAGCAGTATAGATATTTCGATGTTTATACAGATAGCGGTGTAGGTATTTCGATGTTTATAGAGATAGCGGTGTAGATATTTCCATGTTTATACAGAGGACTGTGTAGATATTTCCATGTTTTTACAGATGGCAGTGTAAATATTTCCATGTTTATACAGATAGCGGTGTGGCTATTTCCATGTTTATAGAGATAGCGGTGTAGATATTTCCATGTTTATAGAGATGGCTGTGTAGATATTTCCATGTTTATTCAGATGGTAGTGTAGATATTTCCATGTTTATACAGATGACTGTGTAGGTATTTCCAAGTATATACAGATGGCGGTGTAGATATTTCCATGTTTATAAAGATAGTGGTGTAGATACTTTCATATTTATACAGATAGCAGTGTAGATATTTACATGTTTATACAGATAGCGCTGTAGATATATCCATGTTTATATAGACCGTGGTGTAGATATTTCCATGATTATACAGATAGTGGTGTAGATATTTCCATGTTTATACAGATAGCGGTGTAGATATTTCCATGCTTACAGAGATAGAGGTGTAGATATTTCCATATTTGCACAGATTGCGGTTTTAGATATTTCCATCTTCACGCAGATAGCGGTGTACATATTTGCATGTTTACACAGACAGCTGTGTAGATATTTACATGATGACACAGATAGTGCTGTAGATATTTCCATGTTTATAGAGATTGCGGTGTAGATATTTCCATGTTTATACAGATAGCGGTGTACATATTTCCATGTTTATACAGATAGCGGTGTGGCTATTTCCATATTTATACAGATAGCGATGTAGATATTTCCATGTTTATAGAGATGGGTGTGTAGACATTTCCGTGTTTATCCAGATGGCAGTGTAGATATTTCCGTGTTTATTCAGTTGGTGGTGTACTAATTTCCATGTTCATACAGATGACTGTGTAGATATTTCCATGTTTATACAGATGACGGTGTAGATATTTCCATGTTTATACTGATGGCAGTGTAGATACTTCCATGTTTATACAGATGGTGGTGTAGATATTTCCGTGTTTATACAGATGACTGTGGAGATATTTCCATGTTTATAGACATAGCGGTGTATACTTTTCCATGTTTATACAGACCGTGGTGTAGATATTTCCATGTTTATAAAGATAGCACTATAGATAGTTCCATGTTTATTGAGATGGCGGTGTAGATATTTCCACGTTTGAAGAGATGGCTGTGGAGAAATTTCCATCTTTATACAGAAAGCGGTGTAGATATTTCCATGTTTATAGTGATAGTGGTGTAGATATTTCCATGTTTATAGAGATAGCGGTGTAGATATTTCCATGTTTATACAGATAGTGGTGTAGATATTTCCATCTTTATACAGAGAGCGGTGAAGATATTTCCAAGTTTACAGAGATAGCGGTGTAGATATTTCCATGTTTATACCGATAGCGGTGTAGATATTTCCATGTATATACAGAGAGCGATGTTGATATTTCCATGTTTATAAAGATAGCGGCGTAGATATCTCCATGTTTGTATAGATAGCGGTGTAGATGTTTCCACTTTTACACAGATAGCGGTGTTGGTATTATCATGTTTATACAGATAGCGGTGTATATACTTCAAAGTTTATAATTCTCAAAATGTAGATTTTCCATCTTTATACAGATGGCAGTGTAGATATTTCCATGTGTATACAGATAGCAGTGTAGATATTTCCTCGTTTTTTCAGATGGTGGTGTACATATTTCCATGTTCATACAGATGACTATGTAGATATTTCCATGTTGATACACATGGCGGTGTAGATATTTCCATGTTTATAGAAATGGCAATGTAGATATTTCCATGTTTATATAGATCGTGGTGCAGATATTTCCATGTTTATACAGATGATTGTGTAGGTATTTCCATGTATATACAGATCACGGTGTAGATATTTCCATGTTTGTAGCGATAGCGGTGTAGATATTTCCATGTTTATAAAGATAGCAGTGTAGATACTTCCATGTGTATACGGATCGTGGTGTAGATATTTCCATGTTTATACAGATTGTGGTGTAGGTATTTCCATGTTTATACCGATGGCGGTGTAGATAGTTCAATGTTTATGGAGATTGCGGTGTAGATATTTTCATGTTTTTAGAGATGGCGGTGTAGATTTTCCATGTATATAGAGATAACGGTGTAGATATTTCCATGTTTATAGAGATAGCAGTGTAGGTATTTCCATGTTTACAGAGATAGCGTTGTAGACATTTCCATGTTTCTACAGATGCCTGTGTAGATATTTCCATGTGTAGACAGATGGCGGTGTAGATATTTTCATGTTATAGAGATGGTGGTGTAGATATTTCAATGTTTATAAAGATGACCGTGTAGATATTTTCATGTTTGTAAAGATGACGGTGTTGATATTTCCATGTTTATAGAGATAGCAGTGTAGATATTTCCATGTTTATACAGATAGCGGTGTAGATATTTCCATGTTTATACAGATCGCGGTGTAGATATTTCCGTCTTTATACAGTTAGCGGTGTAGATATTTCCATCATACAGATTGCGGTGTAGATATTTCCATGTTAACACAGATAGTGGTGTAGTGATTTCCATGTTTATACAGATAGCGGTCTTGATATTTCCATGTTTGTTGGGATAGCGGTGTAGATATTTCCAGGTGCATAAAGATAGAATTGTAGGTATTTCCATGTTTATACAGATAGCGGTGTTGATATTTCCATGTTTATACATATGGCTGTGTAGATATTTCCATGCTGATATGGATGGTGGTGTAGATATTTCCATGTTTATACAGGTGACTGTGTAGGAATTTCCTTGTTTATATAGATGGCGGTGTAGATATTTCCATGTTTACAGAGATAGTGGCGTAGACATTTCTATGTTTATACAGATAGCGGTGTAGATATTTCCACGTTTATGGAGACAGCGGTGTAGATATTTCCAAATTTATACAGATAGCAGTGTAGATACTTCCATGTTTATACAGTTAGCGGTGTAGTTATTTCCATGTTTATAGAGATAGTGTTGTAGATATTTCCATGTTTATAGAGATCATAGTGTAGATATTTCCATGTTTATACAGATGGCGGTGTAGTTATTTCCATGTTTATAGAGAAGGCGGTGTAGATATTTCCATGTTTATAGAGATGGCGGTGTGGAAATTTCCATCTTTATACAGAAAGCGGTGTAGATATTTCCATGTTTAGAGGGATAGCGGTGTAGATATTTCCATGTTTGTTTACAGAGATAGAGGTGTAGATATTTCCATATTTGCAAAGATTGCGGTGTAGATATTTCCATTTTCACACAGATAGCGGTGTACATATTTGCATGTTTACACAGACAGCTCTGTAGATATTTCCGTGTTGACACAGATGCTGTTGTAGATATTTCCATGTTTATACATATTGCGGTGTAGATATTTCCATGTTTATGCAGATGGCGGTGTAGATATTTCCATGTTTATAGAAATGGTGTAGAGATTTCTATGTTTATAGAGATAGCGGTGTAGATATTTCCATATTTATACTGCTCGCGGTGTAAATATTTACATCCTTATACAGATGGCAGTGTAGGTATTTCCATGTTCATGCAGATAGCGGTGTAGATATATGCATGTTTATACATATCGTGGTGTAGATATTTCCATGGTTATACAGATGGTGGTGTAGATATTTCCATGTTTATACAGATAGCGGTGTAAATATTTCCATGTTTACAGAGAAAGAGGTGTAGACATTTCCATATTTGCACAGACTGCAGTGTAGATATTTCCATCTTCACACAGATAGCGGTGTACATATTTGTATGTTTAAACAGACAGCTGTGTAGATATTTCCATGTTGACACAGATAGTGTTGTAGATATTTCCATGTTTATACAGATTACGGTGTAGATATTTCCATGTTTATAAAGAGGGTGGTGTAGATATTTCCATGTTTATACAGATAGCGGTGTAGATATTTCCATGTTTATACAGATAGCGGTGTGGCTATTTCCATGTTTATAGAGATAGCGGTGTAGATATTTCCATGTTTATAGAGATGGCTGTGTAGATATTTCCATGTTTATACAGATGGCAGTGTAGATATTTCCATGTTTATACAGATAGTTGTATAGATATTTCCATGTTAATAAACATGACTGTGTAGGTATTTCCATGTATATACAGACGGCGGTATAGATATTTCCATGTTTATAAAGATAGAGGTGTAGATATTTCCATATTTATACACATAGTGGTGTAGGTAATTCCATGTTTATACAGATAGCGGTGTAGATATTTCCTTGTTTACAGAGATAGAGGTGTAAGTATTTCCATATTTACACAGATTGCGGTGCAGTTATTTCCATCTTCACACAGATAGCGGTGTACATATTTGCATGTTTACACAGAGACCTGTGTAGATATTTCCATGTTTACCAGATAGTGTTGTAGATATTTCCATGTTTATATAGATTGCAGTGTGGATATTTCCATGATGATAAAGATAGCGGTGTGGCTATTTGCATGTTTATAGAGATAGCGGTGTTGATATTTCCATGTTTATACAGATTGTGGTGTAGATATTTCCATGTTTATAGAGATAGCGGTGTAGATATTTCCATGTTTATACAGGTAGCGGTGTAGATATTTCCATGTTTATACAGATAGCGGTGTGGCTATTTCCATGTTTATACAGATATCGATGTAGATATTTCCATGTTTATAGAGATGGCTGTGTAGATATTTCCATGTTTATACAGATGGCAGTGTCGATATTTCCATGTTTTTACAGATAGTGTTGTAGATAGTTCCATGTTTATACAGACGACTGTGTAGTTATTTCCATGTTTATACAGATGGCGGTGTAGATATTTCCATGTTTTTAGAGATACCCTTGTAGATATTTCCATGTTTATACAGATAGCGGTGTAGACATTTCCGTGTTTATAGAGATAGCGTTGTAGATATTTCCATACATATACAGATAGCGGTGTAGATATTTCCATGTTTATACAGATGGCAGTATAGATATTTCCATGTTTATGCAGATGGCGGTGTAGAAATTTCCATGTTTATAGAGATGGCAGAGAAGATATTTCTAAGTTCATAGAGATAGCGGTGTAGATACTTCCATAGACTGCTCGCGGTGTAGATATTTCCATCTTTATGCAGATGGCAGTGTAGTTATTTCCATGTTCATGCAGATAGCGGTGTAGATATTTCCATGTTTATACAGATAGCGGTGTAGGTATTTCTATGTTTATAGTGATAGCGGTGTAGATATTTCCAAGTTTATACAGATGACTGTGTAGATATTTCCAGGTTTTTACAGATGGCGGTGTAGTTATTTCTATGTTTATACAGGTAGCGGTGTGGCTATGTCCATGTTTATGGAGATAGCGGTGTAGATATTTCCATGTTTATAGAGATGGCTGTGTATATATTTCCATGTTTACACAGATAGCGGTGTAGATATTTCCATGTTTACAGAGATAGAGGTGCAGGTATTTCCATATTTGCACAGATTGCGGTGTAGATATTTCCATCTTCACACAGATAGCGCTGTACATATTTGCATGTTTACACAGACAGCTGTGTAGATATTTCCATGTTTAAACAGATAGTGTTGTAGATATTTCCATGTTTATAGAGATTGCAGTGTAGATATTTCCATGTTTATACAGATAACGGTGTAGATATTTCCATGTTGATACAGATAGTGGTGTAGATATTTCCATGTTTATACAGATAGTGGTGTGGCTATTTCCATGTTTATACAGACAGCGATGTAGATATTTGCATGTTTATAGAGATGGCTGTGTAGATATTTGCATGTTTATAAATATAGCGGTGTAGAGACTTCCATGTTTATAGAGATAGCGGTTTACATATTTCCATATTTATACAGATAGCGGTGTAGATAATTCCATGTTTATACAGATGGCGGTGTAGATATTTCCATGTTTATGCAGATGGCGGTGTAGATATTTCCATGTTTATAGAAATGGTGTAGATATTTCTATGTTTATAGAGATAGCGGTGTAGGTATTTCCATATTTATACTGCTCGCGGTGTAGATATTTCCATCCTTATACAGATGGCAGTGTAGGTATTTCCATGTTCATGCAGATAGCGGTGTAGATATATGCATGTTTATACAGATCGTGGTGTAGATATTTTCATGGTTATACAGATGGTGGTGTAGATATTTCCATGTTTATACAGATAGCAGTGTAAATATTTCCATGTTTACAGAGAAAGAGGTGTAGACATTTCCATATTTGCACAGACTGCAGTGTAGATATTTCCATCTTCACACAGATAGCGGTGTACATATTTGTATGTTTAAACAGACAGCTGTGTAGATATTTCCATGTTGACACAGATAGTGTTGTAGATATTTCCATGTTTATACAGATTACGGTGTAGATATTTCCATGTTTATAAAGAGGGTGGTGTAGATATTTCCATGTTTATACAGATAGCGGTGTAGATATTTCCATGTTTATACAGATAGCTGTGTGGCTATTTCCATGTTTATAGAGATAGCGGTGTAGATATTTCCATGTTTATAGAGATGTCTGTGTAGATATTTCCATGTTTATACAGATGGCAGTGTAGATATTTCCATGTTTATATAGATAGTGGTATAGATATTTCCATGTTTATACACATGACTGTGTAGGTATTTCCATGTATATACAGACGGCGGTGTAGATATTTCCATGTTTATAAAGATAGCGGTGTAGATATTTCCATATTTATACACATAGCGGTGTAGGTAATTCCATGTTTATACAGATAGCGGTGTAGATATTTCCTTGTTTACAGAGATAGAGGTGTAAGTATTTCCATATTTACACAGATTGCGGTGTAGTTATTTCCATCTTCACACAGATAGCGGTGTACATATTTGCATGTTTACACAGAGACCTGTGTAGATATTTCCATGTTTACACAGATAGTGTTGTAGATATTTCCATGTTTATACAGATTGCAGTGTGGATATTTCCATGTTGATAAAGATAGCGGTGTGGCTATTTGCATGTTTATAGAGATAGCGGTGTTGATATTTCCATGTTTATACAGATTGCGGTGTAGATATTTCCATGTTTATAGAGATAGCGGTGTAGATATTTCCATGTTTATACAGGTAGCGGTGTAGATATTTCCATGTTTATACAGATAGCGGTGTGGCTATTTCCATGTTTATACAGATATCGATGTAGATATTTCCATGTTTATAGAGATGGCTGTGTAGATATTTCCATGTTTATACAGATGGCAGTGTCGATATTTCCATGTTTTTACAGATAGTTTTGTAGATAGTTCCATGTATATACAGACGACTGTGTAGTTATTTCCATGTTTATACAGATGGCGGTGTAGATATTTCCATGTTTATAGAGATACCCTTGTAGATATTTCCATGTTTATACAGATAGCGGTGTAGACATTTCCATGTTTATAGAGATAGCGGTGTAGATATTTCCATACATATACAGATAGCGGTGTAGATATTTCCATGTTTATACAGATGGCAGTATAGATATTTCCATGTTTATGCAGATGGCGGTGTAGTTATTTCTATGTTTATACAGGTAGCGGTGTGGCTATGTCCATGTTTATGGAGATAGCGGTGTAGATATTTCCATGTTTATAGAGATGGCTGTGTATATATTTCCATGTTTACACAGATAGCAGTGTAGATATTTCCATGTTTACAGAGATAGAGGTGTAGGTATTTCCATATTTGCACAGATTGCGGTGTAGATATTTCCATCTTCACACAGATAGCGGTGTACATATTTGCATGTTTACACAGACAGCTGTGTAGATATTTCCATGTTTAAACAGATAGTGTTGTAGATATTTCCATGTTTATAGAGATTGCAGTGTAGATATTTCCATGTTTATACAGATAACGGTGTAGATATTTCCATGTTTATACAGATAGTGGTGTAGATATTTCCGTGTTTATACAGATAGTGGTGTGGCTATTTCCATGTTTATACAGATAGCGATGTAGATATTTGCATGTTTATAGAGATGGCTGTGTAGATATTTGCATGTTTATAAATATAGCGGTGTAAAGATTTCCATGTTTATAGAGATAGCGGTTTACATATTTCCATATTTATACACATAGCGGTGTAGATAATTCCATGTTTATACAGATGGCGGTGTAGATATTTCCATGTTTATGCAGATGGCGGTGTAGATATTTCCATGTTTATAGAAATGGTGTAGATATTTCTATGTTTATAGAGATAGCGGTGTAGATATTTCCATATTTATACTGCTCGCGGTGTAGATATTTCCATCCTTATACAGATGGCAGTGTAGGTATTTCCATGTTCATGCAGATAGCGGTGTAGATATATGCATGTTTATACAGATCGTGGTGTAGATATTTCCATGGTTATACAGATGGTGGTGTAGATATTTCCATGTTTATACAGATAGCGGTGTAAATATTTCCATGTTTACAGAGAAAGAGGTGTAGACATTTCCATATTTGCACAGACTGCAGTGTAGATATTTCCATCTTCACACAGATAGCGGTGTACATATTTGTATGTTTAAACAGACAGCTGTGTAGATATTTCCATGTTGACACAGATAGTGTTGTAGATATTTCCATGTTTATACAGATTACGGTGTAGATATTTCCATGTTTATAAAGAGGGTGGTGTAGATATTTCCATGTTTATACAGATAGCGGTGTAGATATTTCCATGTTTATACAGATAGCGGTGTGGCTATTTCCATGTTTATAGAGATAGCGGTGTAGATATTTCCATGTTTATAGAGATGGCTGTGTAGATATTTCCATGTTTATACAGATGGCAGTGTAGATATTTCCATGTTTATACAGATAGTGGTATAGATATTTCCATGTTTATACACATGACTGTGTAGGTATTTCCATGTATATACAGACGGCGGTGTAGATATTTCCATGTTTATAAAGATAGCGGTGTAGATATTTCCATATTTATACACATAGCGGTGTAGGTAATTCCATGTTTATACAGATAGCGGTGTAGATATTTCCTTGTTTACAGAGATAGAGGTGTAAGTATTTCCATATTTACACAGATTGCGGTGTAGTTATTTCCATCTTCACACAGATAGCGGTGTACATATTTGCATGTTTACACAGAGACCTGTGTAGATATTTCCATGTTTACACAGATAGTGTTGTAGATATTTCCATGTTTATACAGATTGCAGTGTGGATATTTCCATGTTGATAAAGATAGCGGTGTGGCTATTTGCATGATTATAGACATAGCGGTGTTGATATTTCCATGTTTATACAGATTGCGGTGTAGATATTTCCATGTTTATAGAGATAGCGGTGTAGATATTTCCATGTTTATACAGGTAGCGGTGTAGATATTTCCATGTTTATACAGATAGCGGTGTGGCTATTTCCATGTTTATACAGATATCGATGTAGATATTTCCATGTTTATAGAGATGGCTGTGTAGATATTTCCATGTTTATACAGATGGCAGTGTCGATATTTCCATGTTTTTACAGATAGTGTTGTAGATAGTTCCATGTATATACAGACGACTGTGTAGTTATTTCCATGTTTATACAGATGGCGGTGTAGATATTTCCATGTTTATAGAGATACCCTTGTAGATATTTCCATGTTTATACAGATAGCGGTGTAGACATTTCCATGTTTATAGAGATAGCGGTGTAGATATTTCCATACATATACAGATAGCGGTGTAGATATTTCCATGTTTATACAGATGGCAGTATAGATATTTCCATGTCTATGCAGATGGCGGTGTAGAAATTTCCATGTTTATAGAGATGGCAGAGTAGATATTTCAAGTTCATAGAGAGAGCGGTGTAGATACTTCCATACTTAGACTGCTCGCGGTGTAGATATTTCCATCCTTATGCAGATGGCAGTGTAGTTATTTCCATGTTCATGCAGATAGCGGTGTAGATATTTCCATGTTTATACAGATAGCGGTGTAGGTATTTCCATGTTTATAGTGATAGCGGTGTAGATATTTCCAAGTTTATACAGATGACTGTGTAGATATTTCCAGGTTTTTACAGATGGCGGTGTAGTTATTTCTATGTTTATACAGGTAGCGGTGTGGCTATGTCCATGTTTATGGAGATAGCGGTGTAGATATTTCCATGTTTATAGAGATGGCTGTGTATATATTTCCATGTTTACACAGATAGCGGTGTAGATATTTCCATGTTTACAGAGATAGAGGTGTAGGTATTTCCATATTTGCACAGATTGCGGTGTAGATATTTCCATCTTCACACAGATAGCGCTGTACATATTTGCATGTTTACACAGACAGCTGTGTAGATATTTCCATGTTTAAACAGATAGTGTTGTAGATATTTCCATGTTTATAGAGATTGCAGTGTAGATATTTCCATGTTTATACAGATAACGGTGTAGATGTTTCCATGTTTATACACATAGTGGTGTAGATATTTCCGTGTTTACACAGATAGTGGTGTGGCTATTTCCATGTTTATACAGATAGCGATGTAGATATTTGCATGTTTATAGAGATGGCTGTGTAGATATTTGCATGTTTATAAATATAGCGGTGTAGAGATTTCCATGTTTATAGAGATAGCGGTTTACATATTTCCATGTTTATACAGATAGCGGTGTAGATAATTCCATGTTTATACAGATGGCGGTGTAGATATTTCCATGTTTATGCAGATGGCGGTGTAGATATTTCCATGTTTATAGAAATGGTGTAGATATTTCTATGTTTATAGAGATAGCGGTGTAGGTATTTCCATATTTATACTGCTCGCGGTGTAGATATTTCCATCCTTATACAGATGGTAGTGTAGGTATTTCCATGTTCATGCAGATAGCGGTGTAGATATATGCATGTTTATACAGATCGTGGTGTAGATATTTTCATGGTTATACAGATGGTGGTGTAGATATTTCCATGTTTATACAGATAGCGGTGTAAATATTTCCATGTTTACAGAGAAAGAGGTGTAGACATTTCCATATTTGCACAGACTGCAGTGTAGATATTTCCATCTTCACACAGATAGCGGTGTACATATTTGTATGTTTAAACAGACAGCTGTGTAGATATTTCCATGTTGACACAGATAGTGTTGTAGATATTTCCATGTTTATACAGATTACGGTGTAGATATTTCCATGTTTATAAAGAGGGTGGTGTAGATATTTCCATGTTTATACAGATAGCGGTGTAGATATTTCCATGTTTATACAGATAGCTGTGTGGCTATTTCCATGTTTATAGAGATAGCGGTGTAGATATTTCCATGTTTATAGAGATGTCTGTGTAGATATTTCCATGTTTATACAGATGGCAGTGTAGATATTTCCATGTTTAACAGATAGTGGTATAGATATTTCCATGTTTATACACATGACTGTGTAGGTATTTCCATGTATATACAGACGGCGGTGTAGATATTTCCATGTTTATAAAGATAGCGGTGTAGATATTTCCATATTTATACACATAGCGGTGTAGGTAATTCCATGTTTATACAGATAGCGGTGTAGATATTTCCTTGTTTACAGAGATAGAGGTGTAAGTATTTCCATATTTACACAGATTGCGGTGTAGTTATTTCCATCTTCACACAGATAGCGGTGTACATATTTGCATGTTTACACAGAGACCTGTGTAGATATTTCCATGTATACACAGATAGTGTTGTAGATATTTCCATGTTTATACAGATTGCAGTGTGGATATTTCCATGTTGATAAAGATAGCGGTGTGGCTATTTGCATGTTTATAGAGATAGCGGTGTTGATATTTCCATGTTTATACAGATTGCGGTGTAGATATTTCCATGTTTATAGAGATAGCGGTGTAGATATTTCCATGTTTATACAGGTAGCGGTGTAGATATTTCCATGTTTATACAGATAGCGGTGTGGCTATTTCCATGTTTATACAGATATCGATGTAGATATTTCCATGTTTATAGAGATGGCTGTGTAGATATCTCCATGTATATACAGATGGCAGTGTTGATATTTCCATGTTTTTACAGATAGTGTTGTAGATAGTTCCACGTTTATACAGACGACTGTGTAGTTATTTCCATGTTTATACAGATGGCGGTGTAGATATTTCCATGTTTATAGACATACCCTTGTAGATATTTTCATGTTTATACAGATAGCGGTGTAGACATTTCCATGTTTATAGAGATAGCGGTGTAGATATTTCCATACATATACAGATAGCGGTGTAGATATTTCCATGTTTATACAGATGGCGGTGTAGATATTTCCATGTTTATGCAGATGGCGGTGTAGTTATTTCTATGTTTATACAGGTAGCGGTGTGGCTGTGTCCATGTTTATGGAGATAGCGGTGTAGATATTTCCATGTTTATACAGGTAGCGGTGTAGATATTTCCATGTTTATACAGATAGCGGTGTGGCTATTTCCATGTTTATACAGATGGCAGTGTCGATATTTCCATGTTTTTACAGATAGTGTTGTAGATAGTTCCATGTTTATACAGACGACTGTGTAGTTATTTCCATGTTTATACAGATGGCGGTGTAGATATTTCCATGTTTATAGAGATACCCTTGTAGATATTTCCATGTTTATACAGATAGCGGTGTAGACATTTCCATGTTTATTGAGATAGCGGTGTAGATATTTCCATACATATACAGATAGCGGTGTAGATATTTCCATGTTTATACAGATGGCAGTATAGATATTTCCATGTTTATGCAGATGGCGGTGTAGAAATTTCCATGTTTATAGAGATGGCAGAGAAGATATTTCTAAGTTCATAGAGATAGCGGTGTAGATACTTCCATACTTAGACTGCTCGCGGTGTAGATATTTCCATCTTTATGCAGATGGCAGTGTAGTTATTTCCATGTTCATGCAGATAGCGGTGTAGATATTTCCATGTTTATACAGATAGCGGTGTAGGTATTTCCATGTTTATAGTGATAGCGGTGTAGATATTTCCAAGTTTATACAGATGACTGTGTGGATATTTCCAGGTTTTTACAGATGGCGGTGTAGTTATTTCTATGTTTATACAGGTAGCGGTGTGGCTATGTCCATGTTTATGGAGATAGCGGTGTAGATATTTCCATGTTTATAGAGATGGCAGTGTATATATTTCCATGTTTACACAGATAGCGGTGTAGATATTTCCATGTTTACAGAGATAGAGGTGTAGGTATTTCCATATTTGCACAGATTGCGGTGTAGATATTTCCATCTTCACACAGATAGCGTTGTACATATTTGCATGTTTACACAGACAGCTGTGTAGATATTTCCATGTTTAAACAGATAGTGTTGTAGATATTTCCATGTTTATAGAGACTGCAGTGTAGATATTTCCATGTTTATACAGATAACGGTGTAGATATTTCCATGTTTATACAGATAGTGGTGTAGATATTTCCGTGTTTACACAGATAGTGGTGTGGCTATTTCCATGTTTATACAGATAGCAATGTAGATATTTGCATGTTTATAGAGATGGCTGTGTAGATATTTGCATGTTTATAAATATAGCGGTGTAAAGATTTCCATGTTTATAGCGATAGCGGTTTACATATTTCCATATTTATACAGATAGCGGTGTAGATAATTCCATGTTTATACAGATGGCGGTGTAGATATTTCCATGTTTATGCAGATGGCGGTGTAGATATTTCCATGTTTATAGAAATGGTGTAGATATTTCTATGTTTATAGAGATAGCGGTGTAGATATTTCCATATTTATACTGCTCGCGGTGTAGATATTTCCATCCTTATACAGATGGCAGTGTAGGTATTTCCATGTTCATGCAGATAGCGGTGTAGATATATGCATGTTTATACAGATCGTGGTGTAGATATTTCCATGGTTATACAGATGGTGGTGTAGATATTTCCATGTTTATACAGATAGCGGTGTAAATATTTCCATGTTTACAGAGAAAGAGGTGTAGACATTTCCATATTTGCACAGACTGCAGTGTAGATATTTCCATCTTCACACAGATAGCGGTGTACATATTTGTATGTTTAAACAGACAGCTGTGTAGATATTTCCATGTTGACACAGATAGTGTTGTAGATATTTCCATGTTTATACAGATTGCGGTGTAGATATTTCCATGTTTATAAAGAGGGTGGTGTAGATATTTCCATGTTTATACAGATAGCGGTGTAGATATTTCCATGTTTATACAGATAGCGGTGTGGCTATTTCCATGTTTATAGAGATAGCGGTGTAGATATTTCCATGTTTATAGAGATGGCTGTGTAGATATTTCCATGTTTATACAGATGGCAGTGTAGATATTTCCATGTTTATACAGATAGTGGTATAGATATTTCCATGTTTATACACATGACTGTGTAGGTATTTCCATGTATATACAGACGGCGGTGTAGATATTTCCATGTTTATAAAGATAGCGGTGTAGATATTTCCATATTTATACACATAGCGGTGTAGGTAATTCCATGTTTATACAGATAGCGGTGTAGATATTTCCTTGTTTACAGAGATAGAGGTGTAAGTATTTCCATATTTACACAGATTGCGGTGTAGTTATTTCCATCTTCACACAGATAGCGGTGTACATATTTGCATGTTTACACAGAGACCTGTGTAGATATTTCCATGTTTACACAGATAGTGTTGTAGATATTTCCATGTTTATACAGATTGCAGTGTGGATATTTCCATGTTGATAAAGATAGCGGTGTGGCTATTTGCATGATTATAGAGATAGCGGTGTTGATATTTCCATGTTTATACAGATTGCGGTGTAGATATTTCCATGTTTATAGAGATAGCGGTGTAGATATTTCCATGTTTATACAGGTAGCGGTGTAGATATTTCCATGTTTATACAGATAGCGGTGTGGCTATTTCCATGTTTATACAGATATCGATGTAGATATTTCCATGTTTATAGAGATGGCTGTGTAGATATTTCCATGTTTATACAGATGGCAGTGTCGATATTTCCATGTTTTTACAGATAGTGTTGTAGATAGTTCCATGTATATACAGACGACTGTGTAGTTATTTCCATGTTTATACAGATGGCGGTGTAGATATTTCCATGTTTATAGAGATACCCTTGTAGATATTTCCATGTTTATACAGATAGCGGTGTAGACATTTCCATGTTTATAGAGATAGCGGTGTAGATATTTCCATACATATACAGATAGCGGTGTAGATATTTCCATGTTTATACAGATGGCAGTATAGATATTTCCATGTCTATGCAGATGGCGGTGTAGAAATTTCCATGTTTATAGAGATGGCAGAGTAGATATTTCAAGTTCATAGAGAGAGCGGTGTAGATACTTCCATACTTAGACTGCTCGCGGTGTAGATATTTCCATCTTTATGCAGATGGCAGTGTAGTTATTTCCATGTTCATGCAGATAGCGGTGTAGTTATTTCCATGTTTATACAGATAGCGGTGTAGGTATTTCCATGTTTATAGTGATAGCGGTGTAGATATTTCCACGTTTATACATATGACTGTGTAGATATTTCCCGGTTTTTACAGATGGCGGTGTAGTTATTTCTATGTTTCTACAGGTAGCGGTGTGGCTATGTCCATGTTTATGGAGATAGCGGTGTAGATATTTCCATGTTTATAGACATGGCTGTGTATATATTTCCATGTTTACACAGATAGCAGTGTAGATATTTCCATGTTTACAGAGATAGAGGTGTAGGTATTTCAATATTTGCACAGATTGCGGTGTAGATATTTCCATCTTCACACAGATAGCGGTGTACATATTTGCATGTTTACACAGACAGCTGTGTAGATATTTCCATGTTTAAACAGATAGTGTTGTAGATATTTCCATGTTTATAGAGATTGCAGTGTAGATATTTCCATGTTTATAGAGATAACGGTGTAGATATTTCCATGTTTATACAGATAGTGGTGTAGATATTTCTGTGTTTATACAGATAGTGGTGTGGCTATTTCCATGTTTATACAGATAGCGATGTAGATATTTGCATGTTTATAGAGATGGCTGTGTATATATTTGCATGTTTATAAATATAGCGGTGTAGAGATTTCCATGTTTATAGAGATAGCGGTTTACATATTTCCATATTTATACAGATAGCGGTGTAGATAATTCCATGTTTATACAGATGGCGGTGTAGATATTTCCATGTTTATGCAGATGGCGGTGTAGATATTTCCATGTTTATAGAAATGGTGTAGATATTTCTAGGTTTATAGAGATAGCGGTGTAGATATTTCCATATTTATACTGCTCGCGGTGTAGATATTTCCATCCTTATACAGATGGCAGTGTGGCTATTTCCATGTTTATGCAGATAGCGGTGTAGATATTTCCATGTTTATACAGATGGCTGTGTAGATATTTTCATGTTTATACAGGTAGTGGTGCAGATATTTCCATGTTTATACAGATGACTGTGTAGTTATTTCCATGTTGATACAGATGGCGGTGTAGATACTTCCATGTTTATAGACATAGCCATGTAGATATTTCCATGTTTATACAGATAGAGGTGTAGACATTTCCATGTTTATAGAGATAGCGGTGTAGATATTTGCATGTTTATACAGATGACTGTGTAGATATTTGCGTGTTTTTACGGATGGCGGTGTAGATATTTCCATGCTTATACAGATAGCGGTGTGGCTATTTCCATGTTGATAGAGATAGCGGTGTAGATGTTTCCATGTTTATAGAGTTGGCTGTGTAGATATTTCCATGTTTATACAGATGGCAGAGTAGATATTTCCATGTTTATACAGATAGTGTTATAGATGTTTCCATGTTTATACAGACGACTGTGTAGGTATTTCTATGTATAAACAGATGGTGGTGTAGATATTTTCATGTTTATAAAGATAGCGGTGCAGCTATTTCCATATTTATACAGATAGCGGTGTAGATATTTCCATGTTTATACAGATAGCGGTGTATATATTTCCATATTTACAGAGATAGAGGTGTAGATATTTCCATATTTGCACAGATTACGGTGTAGATATTTCCATCTTCACACAGATAGCGGTGTACATATCTGCAAGTTTACACAGACAGCTGTGAAGATATTTCCATGTTGACACAGATAGTGTGGTAGATATTTCCATGTTTATACAGATTGCGGTGTAGATATTTCCATGTTTATAAAGATAGCGGTGTAGATATTTCCGTGTTTATACAGATAGCGGTGTAGATATTTCCATGTTTATTCAGATAGGGGTGTTGATCTCTCCATGTTTATACAGATAGCGGTGTAGATATTTCCATGCTTATACAGATAGCGGTGTGGCTATTTCCAAGTTTATTCAGATAGCGATGTAGATATTTCCATGTTTATAGAGATTTTTGTGTGGATATTTCCATGTTTATACAGATGGCAGTGTAGATATTTCCATGTTTATAAAAATAGTGGTGTAGACATTTCCATGCTTATGCAGATGACTGTGTAGTTATTTCCTTGTTTATAAAGATGGCGGTGTAGATATTTCCATGTTGATAGACACAGCCATGTAGATATTTCCATGTTTATGCAGATGGCGGTGTAGTTATTTCCATGTTTATGGAGATGGCGGTGTAGATATTACTATGTTTATAGAGATAGCGGTGTATATATTTCCATATTTATACTGCTCGCGGTGTAGTTATTTCCATCGTTATACAGATGGCAGTGTCGGTATTACCATGATCATGCAGATAGCGGTGTAGGTAATTCCATGTTTATAGAGATAGCGGTGTAGATATTTCCATGTTTATGCAGATGACTGTGTAGATATTTCCATGTTTTTACAGATGGCATTGCAGATATTTCCATGTTTATACAGATAGCGGTATGGCTATTTTCATGTTTATGGAGATAGCGGTGTAGATATTTCCATGTTTATAGAGATGGCTGTGTAGATATTTCCATGTGTATACAGATGGCAGTGTAGATATTTCCATGTTTATACAGATAGTGGTATAGATATTTCCATGTTTATACAGACGACTGTTTAGGTATTTCCATGTATATACAGATGGTGGTGTAGATATTTCCATGTTTATAAAGATAGCGGTGTAGATATTTCCATATTTGTACAGATAGCGCTGTAGGTATTTCCATGTTTATACAGATAGCGGTGTAGGTATTTCCATGTTTATAGAGAAAGCGGTGTAGTTATTTCCATGTTTATACTGATGACTGTGTAGATATTTCCATGTTTTTACAGATGGCGGTGTAGATATTTCCATGTTTATACAGGTAGCGGTGTGGCTATTTCCATGTTTATAGAGATAGCGGTGTAGATATTTCCATGTTTATAGAGATTGCTGTGTAGATATTTCCATGTTTATACAGATGGCAGTGTGGATATTTCCATGTTTATACAGATAGTGGTATAGATATTTCCATGTTTATACAGATGACTGTGTAGGTATTTCCATGTATATACAGATGGCGGTGTAGATATTTCCATGTTTATAAAGATAGCGATGTAGATATTTCCATATTTATACAGATAGCGGTGTAGATATTTCCATATGTATATAGATAGTGGTGTAGATATATCCATGTTTATACAGATAGTGTTGTAGGTATTTCCATGTTTATACAGATAGTGGTGTAGATATTTCCATGTTTATACAGACAGCGGTGTACATATTTCCAGGTTTACAGGGATAGAAGTGTAGATATTTCCATGTTTGCATAGGTTGCGGTGTAGATATTTCCATCTTCACACAGATAGCGGTGTACATATTTGCATGTTTACACAGACAGCTGTGTAGATATTTCCACGTATACTCAGATAGTGTTGTAGATATTTCCATGTTTATAGAGATGGCTGTGTGGATATTTCCATGTGTATACAGATGGCAGTGTGGATATTTCCATGTTTATACAGATAGTGGTGTAGATATTTCCATGTTTATAGAGACAGCCATGTAGATATTTCCATGTTTATAAAGATAGCGGTGTAGACATTTCCATGTTTACAGAGATAGCGGTGTAGATATTTCCATATTTATAGAGATATCGGTGTAGATATTTTCATGTTTGCAGACATGGGGGTGTAGATATTTCCATGTTTATGCTGATGGCCCTGTAGACATTTCCATGTTTATAGAGATGGCAGTGAAGGTATTTCTACGTTTTTTGAGATAGCGGTGTAGATATTTCCATATTTATACTGCTCGTGGTGTAGATATTTCCATCTTTATACAGATGACAGTGTAGATATTTCTGTGTTCTTGCAGATAGTGGCGTAGAGATTTCCATGTTTATACAGATAGCGGTGTAGTTATTTCCATCTTTATAGAGATAGCGGTGTAGATATTTCCATGTTTATACAGAGGACTGTGTAGATATTTCCATGTTTTTACAGATGGCAGTGTGAATATTTCCATGTTTATACAGATAGCGGTGTGGCTATTTCCATGTTTATAGAGATAGCGGTGTAGATATTTCCATGTTTATACAGATAGCGGTGTGGCTATTTCCATGTTTATAGAGATAGCAGTGTAGATAATTCCATGTTTATAGAGATGGCTGTGTAGATATTTCCATGTTTATACAGATGGCAGTGTAGATATTTCCATGTTTATACAGATGGCTGTGTAGTTATTTCCATGTATATACTGATGGTGGTGTAGATAATTCCATGTTTATAAAGATAGCGGTGTTGGTATTTCCTACAGATAGAAGTGTAGATATTTCAATGTTTATACGGAGAGCGGTGTAGATATATCCATGTTACACAGATCGTGGTGTATATATTTCCATGTTTATACAGATAGTGGTGTAGATATTTCCATTTTTATACAGACAGCGGTGTAGATATTTCCATGTTTACAGAGATAGAGGTGTAGGTATTTCCATATTTGCACAGATTGCGGTGTAGATATTTCCATCTTCACACAGATAGCGGTGTAGATATTTGCATGTTTACACAGACAGCTGTGTAGATATTTCCATGTTTACACAGGCAGTGTTGTAGATATTTCCATGTTTATAGAGAGTTTGGTGTAGATATTACCATGTATATAAAGATAACGGTGTAGATATTTCCATGTTTATACAGATAGTAGTGTAGATATTTCCATGTTTATACAGATAGCGGTGTGGCTATTTCCATGTTTATAGAGATAGCGGTGTAGATATTTCCATGTTTATACAGACAGCGGTGTAGGTATTTCCATGTTTATAGAGATAGCGGTGTAGATATTTCCATGTTTATACAGAGGACTGTGTAGATATTTCCATGTTTTTACAGATGGTAGTGTAAATATTTCCATGTTCATACAGATAGCGGTGTGGCTATTTCCATGTTTATAGAGATAGCGGTGTAGATATTTCCATGTTTATAGAGATGGCTGTGTAGATATTTCCATGTTTACACAGTTGGCAGTGTAGATATTTTCATGTTTATATAGATGACTGTGTAGGTATTTCCATGTATATACAGATGGCGGTGTAGATATTTCCATGTTTATACAGACAGCGGTGTAGGTATATCCATGTTTATACAGATAGCGTTGTAGATATATCCATGTTTGTACAGATCGTGGTGTAGATATTTCCATGTTTATAGAGATGGTTGTGTAGATATTTCCACGTTTCTACAGATATTGGTGTGGCTATTTCCATGTTTATACAGATAACGATGTAGATATTTCCATGTATATAGAGATGGCTGTGTAGATATTTCCATGTTTATAAAGGTGGCAGTGTAGATATTTCCATGTTTATACAGATAGTGGTGTAGATATTTCCATGTTTATACAGATGTCTGTGTAGTTATTTCCAAGTTTATGCAGATGGCGGGGTAGATGATTCCATGTTTATAGACATAGCCATGCAGATATTTCCATGTTTAAACAGATAGCGGTGTAGCCATTTCCATGTTTATGGAGTTCGCGGTGTAGATATTTCCATGGTTATAAAGATAGCGGTGTAGGTATTTCCATGTTTATTAAGATGGCAGTGTAGATATTTCCATGTTTATACAGATAGCGGTGTAGATATTTCCATGTTCATAGAGATGGATGTGTAGATATTTACATGTTTATACAGATGGCAGTGTAGAGATTTCCATGTTTATACAGATAGTGGTGTAGACATTTCCATGTTTATACAGATGAGTGTGTAGTTATTTCCATGTTTATACCGATGGCGGTGTAGATATTTTCATGTTTACAAAGATAGCGTTGTAGATATTTCCATATTTGTACAGATAGCGGTGTAGATATTTCCATGTTTATGCAGATAGCGGTGTTCATATATCCATGTTTATACAGATTGGGGTGTAGATATTTCCATGTTCATAAAGATGGTGGTGTAGATATTTCCATGTTTATACAGATAGCGGTGTGGATATTTCCATAGTTTAAGAGATAGAGGTGTGGATATTTCCATATTTGCACAGATTGCGGTGTAGATATTTCCATCTTCACACAGATAGCGGTGTACCTATTTGCATGTTTACACAGACAGCTGTGTAGATATTTCCATGTTGACACAGATACTGCTGTAGATATTTCCATGTTTATACAGATTGCGGTGTAGATATTTCCATGTTTATAGAGATGACTGTGTAGATATATCCATGTTTATACAGATGGCAGTGTAGATATTTCTATGTTTACACAGATAGTGGTGTAGATATTTCCATGTTTATACAGATGACTGTGTAGTTATTTCCATGTTTATACAGATGGTGGTGTAGATATTTCCATGTTTATAGAGATAGCCATGTAGATATTTCTATGTTTATAAAGAGAGCGGTGTAGACATTTCCATGTTTACAGAGATAGCGGTGTAGATATTTCCATATTTATTCAGATAGCGGTGTAGATACTTCTATGTTTATGCAGATGGTGGTGTAGATATTTCCATGTTTATGCAGATGTCCGTGTAGATATTTCCATGTTTATAGAGATGGCGGTGAAGATATTTCCATGTTCATAATGATAGCGGTGTAGATATTTCCATATTTATACTGATAGCGGTGTAGATATTTCCATGTTTATACAGAAAGCGGTGTAGATATATTCATGTTTCTACAGATTGTGGTGTAGATATTTCCATGTTTATACAGATATCGGTGTAGATATATTCATGTTTCTACAGATTTTGGTGTAGATATTTCCATGTTTATACAGATAGTGGCGTAGATATTTCCATGTTTATACAGATAGCGTTGTAGGTATTTCCATGTTTACAAATATAGAGGTGTAGATATTTCCATATTTGCACAGATTGCGGTGTAGATATTTCCATCTTCACACAGATAGCGGTGTACATATTTGCATGTTTACACAGACAGATGTGTAGATATTTCCATGTTGAGACAGATAGTGTAGATATTTCCATGTTTATTCAGATTGCAGTGTATATATTTCCAGATTTATACAGATAGCGGTGTAGATATTTCCATGTTTATACAGATGGCGGTGTAGATATTTCCAGGTTTATGCAGATGGCGGTATAGATATTTCGATGTTTACAGAGATGGTGGTGTAGATATTTCTATGTTTATAGAGATAGCGGTGTAGATATTTCCTTATTTATATTGCTCACAGTGTAGACATTTCCATCTTTATGCAGATGGCAGTGTAGGCATTTCCATGACCATGCAGATAGCGGTGTAGATATTTCCATGTTTTTACAGATAGCAGTGTAGGTATTTCCATGTGTATAGAGATAGCGGTGTAGATATTTCCATGTTTATACAGATGACTGTGTAGATATTTCCAGGTTTTTACAGATAGCAGTGTAGGTATTTCCATGTTTATACAGATAGCGGTGTGGCTATTTCCATGTTTATACAGAGAGAGATGTAGATATTTCCATGTTTATAGAGATGGCTGTGTATATATATCCATGTTTATTCAGATGGCAGTGTAGATATTTCCATGTATACACAGATAGTGGTGTAGATATTTCCATGTTTATACAGATGACTGTGTAGTTATTTCCATGTTAATACAGATGGTGGTGAAGATATTTCCATGTTTATGGAGATAGCCATGTAGATATTTCCATGTTTATACAGATAGCGGTGTAGACATTTCCATGTTTACAGAGATAGCGGTGTAGACATTTCCATATTTATACAGATAGCGGTGTAGATATTTCTATATTTATACTGCTCGTGGTGTAGATATTTCCATCTTTATACAGATGGCAGTGTAGATATTTCCATGTTTTTGCTGATACCAGTGTAGATATTTCCATGTTTATACAGATAGCGGTGTAGGTATTTCGATGTTTATAGAGATAGCGGTGTAGATATTTCCATGTTTATACAGAGGACTGTGTAGATATTTCCATGTTTTTACAGATGGCAGTGTAAATATTTCCATGTTTATACAGATAGCGGTGTGGCTATTTCCGTGTTAAAAGAAATAGCGGTGTACATATTTCCATGTTTATAGAGATGGCTGTGTAGATATTTCCATGCTTTTACAGATGGAAGTGTAGATATTTCCATGCTTTTACAGATGACTGTGTAGGTATTTCCATGTATATACAGATGGCGGTGTAGATATTTCCATGTTTATGAAGATAGCGGTGAAGATATTTCCATGTTTATACAGATAGCGGTGTAGATATATCCATGTTTACACAGGTCGTGGTGTAGAGATTTCCATGTTTATACAGATAGTGGTGTAGATATTTCCAGGTTTATACAGATAGCGGTGTAGATATTTTCATGTTTACAGAGATAGAGGTGTAGATATTTCCATATTTGCACTGATTGCGGTGTAGATATTTCCATCTTCACACAGATAGCGGTGCACATATTTCCATGTTTACACAGACAGCTGTGTAGATATTTCCATGATGTCACAGATAGTGTTGTAGATATTTGCATGTTTATACAGATTGCGGTGTAGGTATTTGCATGTTTATAAAGATAGCGGTGTAGATATTTCCATGTTTATACAGATAGCGGTGTAGATATTTCTATGTTTATACAGATAGCGGTGTGTCTATTTCCATGTTTATACAGATAGAGATGTAGATATTTCCATGTTTATAGATATGGCAGTGTCGATATTTCCATGTTTTTAGAGATAGTGGTGTAGATATTTCCATGTTTATACAGATGACTGTGTAGTTAATTCCATGTTTATACAGATGGCGGGGTAGATATTTCCATGTTTATAGAGATAGCGGTGTAAATATTTACATGTTTACAGAGATAGAGGTGTAGATATTTCCATATTTGCACAGATTGCGGTGTAGGTATTTCCATCTTCACACAGATAGAGGTGAACATGGTTGAATGTTTACACAGACAGCTGTGTAGATATTTCCATGTTGACACAGATAGTGTTGTAGATATTTCCATGTTTATGAAGATTACGGTGTAGATACTTCCATGTTTATAAAGAGGGTTGTGTAGATATTTCCATCTTTATACAGATAGCGGTGTAGATATTTCCATGTTTATACAGATAGCGGTGTGGCTATTTCCATGTTTAAACAGATAGCGATGTAGATATTTCTATGTTTATAGAGATGGCTGTGTAGATACATCCATGTTTATACAGATGGCAGTGCAGATATTTCCATGTTTACACAGATAGTGGTGTAGATATTTCCATGTTTATACAGATGACTGTGTAGTTATTTCCATGTTTATACAGATGGCGGTGTAGATATTTCCATAATTATAAACATAGCCATGCAGTTATTTCCTCGTTTATACAGATAGCAGTGTAGAGATTTCCATGTTTATAGAGATAGCGGTGTGGATATTGCCATATTTATACAGATAGCGGTGTAGATATTTCCATGTTTATACAGATGTTGGTGTAGATATTTCCATGTTTATAGAGATAGCTATGTAGATATTTCCATGTTTATACAGATAGCGTTGTAGATATTTCCATGTTTATACATATAGTGGTGTAGATATTTTCATGTTTATACAGATGACTGTGTAGTTATTTCCATGTTTATACAGATGGCGATATAGATATTACCATGTTTATACAGATAGCCATGTAGATATTTCCATGTTTATTCAGATAGCGGTGTAGACATTTCCATGTTTATAGAGATAGCGGTTTAGATATTTCCACATTTATACAGATAGTGGTGTAGATATTTCCATGTTTATACAGATGTTGGTGTAGATATTTCCATGTTTATAGAGATAGCTATGTAGATATTTCCATGTTTATACAGATAGCGTTGTAGATATTTCCATGTTTATACATATAGTGGTGTAGATATTTTCATGTTTATACAGATGACTGTGTAGTTATTTCCATGTTTATACAGATGGCGATATAGATATTACCATGTTTATACAGATAGCCATGTAGATATTTCCATGTTTATTCAGATAGCGGTGTAGACATTTCCATGTTTATAGAGATAGCGGTTTAGATATTTCCACATTTATACAGATAGTGGTGTAGATATTTCCATGTTTATACAGATGGTGGTGTAGATATTTCCATGTTTATGCAGATGGCGGTGTAGATATTTCCATGTTTATAGAGATGGCAGAGAAGATATTTCTATGTCTATAGAGATAGCAGTGTAGATACTTTCATACTGATTTTGCTCGCAGTGTAGATATTTCCATCTTTATACAT